>NC_079194.1:274510341-274810341 GCF_029499605.1 Hyla sarda | reverse complement strand
GCGCTGGTACCAATGGTGCCAATACGAACAGATTGTCTTGTACTAGCTTCATTGATACCAGCGCCATATTTCCCCTGATGAAACTGCTATGCCCAGTGGAAACGCGTCGGGTATAGTTTTGGTTAGTACTTTGGTATAATTACCATTAGAGACAAGAGGCCCTTTAATAAGATGTAAGATAAGATGTGCTCCCCTGATATTAATTATGATACGCACAAATCGTGATGTGAACCCTTCCTTATGAAGAACCAGTTTGAAAGAACTAGAGAGAACTGAGCAGATTTTACCCCTACTTGATTCATAAAGACCCTTCTACAGACACCTGCAATATAAAGGTCTCATAGTTACAGAGGTAAAAGTATCCCTCTATGGTGGTGGTTATGTACTGTATGTGTATGTTTTCTTATAAATGATTAGGTGCGCAGTCAGATCATGCTCCAGCTGTTCAGTTTTATTTAATGTTCTCTTTAAATTTACTGATCATTTGGAATGTGTAAATAATGTAGGGAAAAAGTCTCACCAACTAAAATTTCACTATTGTGTTCTGTTGTAGAAAAGTACAAATGAAGGGACAACTGGGAACAATCTAAACCGTTAGAAAAGTCTGTTTATCTACATGTAATGTCTGTACATTCCCAAACCAGAGAGCCTCTAATCTGCAATTCATCTCTCCAACTAGCAAACAAATTAAAGCATGTGGCTACATAAGTTTGACGTATGATAGCATTAAGCCTATATAGCCAGACAAGTGCAAGATGAATTCACCAGTATCACACACATAAAAAAACAGCAACAAGGCCAAATAGTCAGCTAGCAGGATAAAGTATTGTAAACAAGATGCAGACAAAGTTATACAATTCGCACAAAAGCCAGCTTTAATAGAGAATACTATAGAAATCTTATACCAGCTATTTCTTTCCCTTATTTCTTAACTAGCTGAGTACCCGGGGTTGCTCGGTTTTTCCTTCCTAATCCTTGTTGGGGAGGAAAATAAACAAAGGAGGAAGCTTTTGACTTCATATCCCGTCCTTCATATTGTTGTCATATCCCGACCTCCTATCCCGTCATCATATCCCGACCTCCTATCCCATCCTCATATCCTGTCCTCCTATCCCATCCTCCTATCTCGACCTGCTATCCCGACCTCATATCTCATCCTCATATCCCGTCCTCCTATCCCGACCTATTTCGACCTCCTATCCCGACCTCCCATCCCGACCTCCCATCCCGACCTCCCATCCCGACCTCCCATCCCGACCTCCCATCCCGACCTCCCATCCCGACCTCCCATCCCGACCTCATATCCTGACCTGTAATATGTGACCAGTTATTGAAATATCTCCAGCCGTACGGAAGTTATGTGGGAAAATACATTTCCCATTGTTTTGCATGAGACCCTCAAAATGGGGGTAGTTAAGGGTTAAATTAACTATCCTATATTTTAAGTGGACATATAAGTAACATGTGACCAAGTATTATCGAAATATCTCCAGCCATTTGGAAGTTATGCAGTATCATATTTCCCATAGACTTGTATGGGACTTTAAACATAAACCCCGCCCCTGGCAAATGGGGGTAAGTAAGGGTTAAATCACCTATTCTATGTTTGTTGTTGTCATATAAGTAACATGTGGCCAAGTTTCACGTTAATATCTTTAGCCGTTTGGAAGTGATGCTGGAACATACACACATACATACATACATACACACACTCTGAGATATATATATATATATATATATATATATATATATATATATATATATATATAGATATAGATAGATAGATATAGGTGATAGAGATTAGACAATATAATGTTTGCATAGGGGCCCATGAACCTTTGCAAAATACATAGGTGTGGGAGCTCTACATAAAACGGAAGGGGCCTAAGCCGAGGATACTGTGTTGCACATACCCAATGTGCCAAATATAACACTATCAAATATAAATGAAACAGTCCTACTAGGCTATAGGCAGGGAAAAAAGGGAGAAAAATTGGGACAACAGGATTGTGTCTAATAAAAATAAATTTATTGTGAATAGTAAATGATATAAAAGGGAGATGCCAAGCAGGGCCCTTGCTTAGGACACCTCACAATACAAGTAATTTATAAATAGTAATTATAAACATTAAAAACTAGTGATGCACAAGATAGAATTAATGAAATAGTGGGGACATATGTAAACTGCGCTATAATGAGCGCGATGCGATAGTCTAATTTATACTGGTGACTTCTCGCTGGGGTGATTATGAGTCACAGTTCATTAAACAGTTAGTTGGTGCAAGTGGCGCTAATGGATTAAATCCAGTATGGGGCTGCTGTATACTTTGTGGCTGAAGACTCCTGAATGGGAGCCCACTGAATCCTTGTCTGTGCAAGGCTGGTTGGATGCGCAGCCCGGCACTCACTATACCCCGACAGCATGGGGACAAATGGTAAGGGAGAATATTAAGTCTGACACTATGTGCCTCTTACCAGGTCTGTTGGTGCCGGGTTGGTGTTGTAAATCCTGTATATGGCAGCGTAAGAGGTCCTCAGATTCTCCCTCTCTACCCCAACGGCACGGGGAAAGGTGTGAGAGTGGGATGGAGGTCCTGTGCTGGAGGCTTCTTACCGGCTTTGCCAGTATAAGGTTGAGATACTTGTCAATATCTGTAGTGATGGGTCCCAATCTTTGTGCATGTGTGCCGTCTCGGACCAGACACGTTTCGGGGAGCCTTGTCCCCTTTTTCAATGGTGAGAAGGAAAACACTGAATGCTCATGGTTGATAATAGCAGTCTTATATAGCCAGTTTTTGTCAAGTCATGCAGGTAAGTTGCAAACTCCGGTTTGGGATTTTACTGGGAGGTGAATGGGCTAATTAAGGCTAGCATGCTTGTTAGACACCAATGGAGAAAAGGGAAAATATGGAAAATAGATGACACAGAAAGTAAAAATAGGAAAAAAAAAAAAGTCAGATAAAGATAGATAGAGAAAATAAAGATAGTATGGGCAAGCTGGTATAGATAAGAGGTATGTATGTTAAAGGACATCTGCAGCGTTACAAACACTTATCCCCTATCCTCAAGATAGGCGATAAGTGTATTGATCGCGGGGGGTCCGAACGCTGGGACCCCCTGTGATCTCCTGTATGGGGCCGCGGCTCTCCCGTGCTGGGGGCGTGCCAGCCGCAGCATGACGTTGCGGCCGGCACGCCTCCTCCATACATCTCTATGGGAGAGGCGGGGAGGCAGCATTCGTGCCTCCCCGCATCCCCCATAGAACTGTATGGGGACGGGGAGGAGACGAGGCGTCACCGTCGACGCTACGCGCCTTAGCGCTCACCATGAGCGCTTATGGCGGCACCCCGTTAGGGAGATCGGGGGGGTCCCAGAGGTCGGACCCCCCGTGATCAAACACTTATAGGGGATAAGTGTAATGCCGCTGCAGTGGTCCTTTAAGTCTGAATAAGCACAAAATTCATGAAATTGCATAAGATATGTACAATTGGGCTGTGTAAAATATGGCATACGCTTCTTTCCTGACCTAATGCAGACGATGGGATATGTAGAAGCTTTAGTGATGTAAGAGGAGGAATTTTTTAGGATGTAGATTGTGTTGTATTGTGGATAATTGGAGCATACATTTACAGTGTTTCTATTATTGTGCACTATAAAGGACATATTGTAAAAAAAAAAATTTATAAAAAAAATTCTAAAATAAAAAATCAAATTTTAGTTTGTGATAGCCTGGGGGAGTTGGGTGTAGGGAGTGTAGCTGTGCAGTTACTAAAGGGTGTCTGGTTAACCCTTTCTATTCGTGACGCCAGGGTGAGGGCTCCTCTGCAATGCTCATCCTACCGCCACCCTTCCCAAGAGCGATAGGGAGGTATAGAATAATTGAATGTCCACAACCGGAGAGTTTGCTGAAAACAGTTGGAACTTTTACTGAAGATTTTATGCAAGCTTCATAACAGGAACAGTCTCTGTACATGCAAATTCTCTTGGAGATTGACAGTGGTTGGGACCTTAAGCAATTTAGAGTCTTTAGACTGATATGCGCTGTTCCACTGGATTTAGGGAATTTAGTTGTGGTCCAGTAGTAATGCTAGCTTTAGCGGGGATTAGTTTAGAACTCACGGTTTAGTTTAGGCTGAGGTAGGTTTTCTGGCCTAGCGTGTCTTTGAAAGTTGCGCAGAACCATCCTGCTAGTCCGGCATCCATGAGAGCAGCAACCTAAGAGAGCGACAATTGGCTACAGCTTCCTTATATGGGCAAGGGCTGGACGAGAGCTGATTGGTCCAATACTTCTGTCAATCACCTTCACATAGGATTATGGGTAGCATGTGACCCAGTGACCTCAAAAAAAAAGGTCCTCCAACATACCATAGAGGAATTAACATGGTCACATGACCGAAGGTCCTGCGACGCTAACAAGGTAAGCAAACTATACATTATATTAAATATATACATTAAATATGTACATATAAACATCACAGAATTAGAATAGAATAGAAGAGTGGCGACTAGGGGCTGTCCCACCTTGGGAACCCTACCTGAACGTAGTTACTCTGACTTTGGGGACCACCATACAAGGTACGATATGCAATATGGTACCTGGACACCACAAGTTGCATCATTAAAACCATAATTTGCCTCCTCTAAATGTCGGTTTGCATTTTGATACAATGTGATTTCACCTACATACTACCCCTACACATAAATCAGGCTCTAGCCTAACCCATAGACATAATTAACATATAATTGTAGTAAGTCCCTCAAATTTTTTACTTAATTATTTTTTTTTTTACAATATATCCTTTATAGTGCACAATAATAGAAACACTGTACATGTATGCTCCAATTAGCCACAATACAACACAATCTACATCCTAAAAAATTCCTCCTCTTCCATCACTAAAGCTTCTACATATCCCATCGTCTGCATTAGGTCAGGAAAGAAGCGTATGCCATATTTTACACAGCCCAATTGCACATATCTTATGCAATTTCATGAATTTTGTGCTTATTCAGACTTAACATACATACCTCTTATCTATACCAGCTTGCCCATACTATCTTTATTTTCTCTCTCTTTATCTGCCTTTTTTTCTTCCTATTTTTTCTTTCTGTCTCATCTATTTTCCATATTTTCCCTTTCTCCCTTGGTGTCTAACAAGCATGCTAGCCTTAATTAGCCCATTCCCCTCCCGGTAAAATCCAAAACCGGAGTTTGTAACTTACCTGTATGACTTGACAAAAACTGGCTATATAAGACTGCTATTATCAACCATGAGCATTCAGTCTTTTCCTTCTCACCATTGAAAAAGGGGACAGGGCTCCCCGAAACGTGTCTGGACCGAGACTGCACACATGCACAAAGATTGGGACCCATCACTACAGATATTGACAAGTATCTCAACCTTACACTGGCAAAGCCGGTAAGAAGCCTCCAGCACAGGACCTCCATCCCACTCTCACACCTTTCCCCGTGCCGTCGGGGTAGAGAGGGAGAATCTCTGAGGACCTTTTACGCTGCCATATACAGGATTTACATCACCAACAGATCTGGTAAGTAGCCGGACTTCCTATTCTCCCTTACCATTTGTCCCCGTGCCGTCGGGGTATAGCGAGTGCCGGGCTGTGCCTCCGACCAGCCTTGCACAGACAAGGATTCAGTGGGCTCCCATTTAGTAGTCGCCAGCCACGAAGTATACAGCAGCCCCATACTGGATTTAATCCATTAGCGCTAATTAATCCATCAACTAACTGTTTAATGAACTTGACGTGGACAGACTTTACTGAAGAAGGGCCTGGTTGGCAGGAATTCTTATGTGGGCAGTCAGTCAAGAACTGGTAGAAGAAGGGCGCATGCGCCTGAAACGCATCTGATCTGCTGGTTGCTTGTACTGCTTTTACAGTGAGCCAATAAAGTCTGGATTTTCTACTTACCCACGCTGGATTGCTTCTTTTCGATTGGATTTGTGTGCACCGGGCTGGGTGCGAATCCGTGTCGAGGGTACACTGGTGGAGCGAGCTGGACTACATTGGATTGCACTAGACAAAGAGATAGACATAAAACATGTCCCCATTAAAGGTATGGGGCAAGTATACCGCAGAGCTGCTTCACATTCCTCTGACTGGACTCCACTCCTGTGTCCGGGCCTCGCTTTCTGGTGACGTTATTAAGCACGGCGTGCGCAGCGACGTAATAACGATGCCGGAAATTGAGGCCCAGAACTCGGAGAAGATGCAGAAGACACCGGAGGATCGCGAAGTGGACCCGGAGCAGCGGGGATAGGTGAGTGAACCTGTCCGGGTTGCTTAAACTGCTATCCGACAGCAGCTTAAGCATTTTGCACTGTCGGATAGCAGTTAATGCGATGGCCCCGACATATAAAAGCATCGTATGCCGATGCTGACATTGACATGCGATGGCCTCTGAGAGACCATTGTATGTCGATTTGATCATATGTCGGGGCCATCGCATGTCGGGGGGGGGGGGGGGGGGGGTTACTGTACTTAGTGACTTTGTAATAAAGTTTATAAATATTTTCTTAAACCGGCCACACAAATGTTTGGTTATTAAAGTTTAGGGGCAAGTTGGTGTATACATTGGACGTTTTACCTGGCATGAAGATGAGATACTGTAGAGTGTGAATAAAGCCTTAGATGGGAGTTTATTCTGCTTAGTAACAAGTATAATTTCCTGCATAAAAAGTAAAAGCAGATGCTCTGAGACTTTGGAAACCTGATGTGCTGTTATGTTAAGTGAAAGCTGAAACGATGAGGCTCCTATCTAGAAAAGAAAGCCAGTGAGGCTGCTTACCTTATCCAGATAGCAGTCGGGGGTGAAATAAACAAAAATCCCTATAGTCTTACTTTATGGATAAGAGCGTTTTTACCACCCTAGGTGTGCAGTTGAGGTGAAACACAATACACGTGTGGTAAAAGGTACAAAAAATGTAGATGTCACAAACAGGGCCCTATTTACAGCTTGTGTTGCCCTAGGCACTTGGACTAATACCTCCCATAATGGTGCATCCATGAGCATCAAATTTTTCACGCAGACCTTTCACGAATATGCAGCAAAAAAAAACAAAAAAAAAAACGTAAGAATGCAGATTTTGTTGCAAAGATTTATCATGAGTCATCCCCCTATGCACAGAACGTGGTAAAAATCTATCACATATCCACAATATATTGAGTAACTGAAAATCTGCAAGTACGTTTTGCTGCTTTTTTGACCAATGTGGATTTAACAAACAAAACAAAATCAATATTTTTTTTCTTGGCCAAATATGGCAGAAGCAGCTACATCAAAAGTATTTATCGTTTTTTTGCTCACTGAAGTGCTGGCCCCCTCAACACTGCCACCCTAGGCATGACTTTCCACAGGGAGACTGATCTAGCCAATTCCTGTCAGTACTGACAGAAAGACATAATTATATGGAGTACAAATGTGTACTCCACTGAATTATGTACATATTGCGACAGTGAAAAAAAATTAAGTGTTACGGATCACAGAATACGCCGACTTTCAAACATGATTTTTATTTTTTCTTCTACAAAAATAATATTATATATATATATATATATATATATATATATATATATATATATATATATATATATATATATATATATACACATACATACATATATATCTAGCCATATAAAATTTGGTATCGCCATAACCTTATCAACCTGCAGCGTAAAGTTAACATGTCAGTTATACCGCATGACGAACAACCTAAAAATTGTTTTTTTTAAGAAACCACAGAATAGATTTTTTTATGTATACCTAAAAAAAAAAAAATAAAAAAAACGATCAGTGTCACATGTACCCAAGAATAGTACCAATGAAAGCATCAACATGTCTCCCAAAAATATTTTTGCACCCCAAGGCCTCTGCAACTTTATATGATGCTAACAAAATATCCTAAACTAAAAGGAGGCCCCAAAATCCACACAGCCCGCCTTCATGTCTGAGGCCTTTGTGAGACACGTAGCACACAAAAGGCCACATATGGGGATATTTCTAAGTACATCAGAATTCGGGGAATAAATCTTGAGCTTTATTTCTTTGTCAACACCTATTGAGTTACAGAAAAAAATGGAATAAAAAAGCTGCAAAAATTTTAATTTTAAAATTCTGCCTCCACTTTGCTTTCATTTCTGTAAAAATTTAAAAGGGTTAATAAACTTCTTTAATGTCATTCTGACTACTTTAAGGGGTGCAGTTTTTTAACATTGGGTGATTTATGGGGGTCAGCCCAAACAGATTTGTAAATTACTTCTATTAAAAAATTTTAATCGTTCCTGTACTTTTTAGGGTCTGTATGCTACAGAGGAAATGGTTTTCTTTTTGGAACCCAGTGCTATCTGCTGACATCATGACCACAGAGCTCTATGCTGACATCTCTGTCCATTTTAGGAACTGTTCAGAGCAGCATATTTTTTCTATGGGAATTTTCGCCTACTCTGGACAGTTCTTAAAATGGACAGAGATGTCAGCAGAGAGCACTGTGGTCATGATGTCAGCAGAGAGCTGTGTTCCAAAAAGAAAACCCTTTCCTCTAATATACAGACCCTAAAAAGTACTGGAAGGATTAAGATTTTTTAATAGAAGTAATTTACAAATCTGTTTAACTTTCTGGCACCAGTTGATTTAAAAAAAAGTTTTCCTTTAAGCATTAATAACTCTGGGATGCTTTTACTTTTCATTCTGTTTCCGAGATTGTTTTTTTGTGATATATTCTACTTTATGTTAGTGGTAAATTTTCTATAACACTTTTAAAAATTTAGCATTTTTTTTTAACTTTGAAGCTCTCTGCTTATAAGGAAAATGGACATCCCAAATAAATTATATATTGACTAACATATACAATATGTCTACTTTATATTTGCATCATAAAATTGACGTGTTTTTACTTTTGGAAGACTTCAGAGGGCTTCAAAGTTCAGCAGCAATTTTCCAATTTTTCACAAAATTTTCAAAATAGGAATTTTTCAGGGACCAGTTCAGTTATGAAGTGGATTTGAGGGGCCTTCATATTAGAAATACCCCATAAATGACCCCATTATAAAAACTGAACCTCTCAAAGTATTCAAAATTATATTAAGTGTGTTAACCCTTTAAGTGTTTCACAGGAATAGCAGCAAAGTGAAGGAGAAAATTCAAAATCTTCAATTTTTTACACTCACATGTTCTTGTAGACCCAGTTTTTGCAAGGAGAGAAATCACCCTAAAATTTGTAACCCAATTTCTCTCGAGTAAGGAAATACCTAATATGTGTATGTCAAGTGCTCTGTGGATGAACTACAAGGCTCAGAAGGGAAGGAGCGACAATGGGATTTTGGAGAGTGAGTTTTTCTGCAATGTTTTTTGGGGGGCATGTCACATTTAGGAAGCCCCTATCGTGCCAGGACAGGAAAAAAAAATAAAAAATACATGGCATACTATTTTGGAAACTGCACCCCTCAAGGAATGTAACAAGGGGTACAGTGAGCCTTAACACCCCACAGGTGTTTGACTTTTCATTAAAGTCAGATGTGTAAATTAATTTCTTTTTTTTTCACTTAAATGCTGTTAGGAGAAAATGCCCCCCAAAATTTGTAACCCCATTTCTTCTGAGTATGGAAATACCCCATGTGTGGACTAGTGTTCGGCGCGAATATTCACATTTCGAATTTTTATCGCAAATATCGCAAATTCATGAATCCGTGAATATTGCGAATATGTTAACTGTATATTCGCAATTGATTTTTTTGCGCATATTCACCTATGTGCATATTCGCATATGTGAATATTTGCATATTCCTTCTTTTCACTTGTGGGCCAATTAGAATGGTGCAAATACACTTGTCAGATATTATCAACAACATCCCTAGCAACCAATAGTAAAGCTGCCCACCCCCTCACAGTTTTCTTCCTTGAATATGCGAATATTCGCATATGCGAATATAACGAATACGTGAAATTCGCGAATATAGGACGAATATTCATCTATATATTCGCAAAATATTGCGAATTCGAATATGGGCAATGCCGCTCATCACTAGTGTGGACATCAAGTGCTCAGCTGGTGCACTACAATGCTCTGAAGAGAAGGAGCGCCATTGAGCTTTTGGAGAGAGAGAGAATTTGGTTGGAATAGAAGTCAGTGGCCATGTGCATTTACAAAGCCCCACGTGGTGCCAGAACAGTGGACCCCCCCACTTGTGACCCCATTTTGGAAACAACACCCCTCACAGAATTTAATAAGGGGTGCAATGAGCATTTACCCCCCACTGGCATTTGACAGATCTTTGAAACAGTGGGCCGTGCAAATTAAAAATAAAATTTCATTTTCACGGACCACTCTTCCAAAAATCTGTCAGACACCTGTGGGGTGTAAATGCTCACTGTATCCCTAATTACATTACGTGAGGGGTGTAGTTTCCAAAATGGGGTCACGTGTGTGTGGAGGGTCCACTGTTCTGGCACTATGGGGGCTTTGTAAACACACGTGGCCTTCAATTCCGGACAAATTTTCTCTTCAAAAGCCCAATGGCATCCAATACAAATTTTTTTGGGGGAGGGGGGCTTTTTTTCCCCTATTTTCCTTCATTTTCCCATCCAACTTTAACGAAAATTCGTCACACACCTGTGGGGTGTTAAAGCTCACTATACCCCTTGTTACGTTCCGTGAGGTGTGTAGTTTCCAAAGTGGGGTCCCATGTGGGTATTTATTTTTTTGTATTTATGTCAGAACCGCTGTAAAATCAGCCACCCCTGTGCAAATCACCAATTTAGGCCTCAAATGTACATGGTGCGCTCCTGAGCCTTGTTGTGCGTCCGCAGAGCATTTTACGCCCACATATGGGGTATTTCTGTACTCAGGAGAAATTGCACCTTTTGGGGGTCTTTTTTTCCCCTTTTACCTCTTGTGAAAATAATAGGTATGGGGCAACACCAGCATGTTAGTGTAAAAGTTTTTATTTTTTTACACTGACAGGCTGGTGTAGACCCCAACTTATCCTTTTTGTTAGGGGTAAAAGGAGAAAGCCCCCAAAATTTGTAACACAATTGCTCCCGAGTACAGAAATACCCCACATGTGGCCCTAAACTGTTTCCTTGAAATAAGACAGGGCTCCGAACTGAGAGAGCATCATGTGCATTTAAGGACTAAATTAGGGATTGCATAGGGGTGGACATTGGGAATCACTGGCATAAAATACCCCTAACAGGGTGCCTCAAGCTGTTGCTAAACTCCCAGCATAAAACAGTGAAATTGTGTAGCTCACTCGGCCAACTGACTCGAGGTTAAGGGTATGTTCACACTACGGAATTCCCGCGGAATTCCGCGGTGTGAATTTCACAGTGTGAATGGGTCTCCGCGAGACCCATTCACACTGCAGAATTTGTGGTATAGGTAAAGTGATATTACCGTGCAGCAAGTTTGTCTTATATTAAATGATTGTGCATAGGATTAATATTCCATATTCGACCTGGCATATTAATCCTATGCACCATCATTGAATATAAGACAAACTTGCTGCAGGGATATCACTTTACCTATACCATAAACTCCAGTTTTATAAGTGGACTTTTACCAAAAGGTGGCTGATTCGAATATTATATTATTCTACATTTTTTATCTGAATATTTTTTTATCAGTTTTACTATTAAATACATCTTGTGCAAGGGCCCTGCACTGATGTATAGTGTATCATAAATTAATAAATGTGAATTATACTTTATATGTTTTCAACTTCAATTTGGATCACTATCAAGTATACACCCCAGTAATATTTCTTTAACAACATAATTAGTAATTTTCTATTCCTCACTTTGTATTCCTTAATTTGTCCCTTTCTATCTAAATGTCACTGTCTCTTGAGGACTTGTTCTTGTATATAACACTCATATATATATATAAGCCTCTACATAAACTCCCAGCATGCCTGGACAGTCAGTGGATGTCCGGAAATGCTGGGAGTTGTTGTCTTGCAACAGCTGGAGGCTCCGTTCTCTAAACATTGCCGTACGATGCATTTTTTTTTTTTTATGCCTGGGCAGTAAGGGGGTGTATATGTAGTGTTTTACCCTTTATTTTGTGTTCGTGTAGCGTAGTGTAGTTTTTTTTTAGCGTACATTCGCACTGGCGGGGGTTTATGGTGAATTTCCTGCTAGGAGTTTGCGCCGCAGCAGAAAATTTGCTGCAGCTCAAACTTGAAACAGGAAACTCACTGTAGACCCGTCCATGTGAATGTACATTCACATTGGGGGGGGGGGACAAACCTCCAGATGCTGCAAAACTACAACTCCCAGCATGTACAGACAGACCGTGCATGCTGGGAGTTGTACTTTTGCAACAGGATGAGGCACACTGGTTGGAAAACCTTCAGTTGGGTTCTATTACCTGACACAGTATGTTCCAACCAGTGTGCCTCCAGCTGTAGCTAAACTACAACTCCCGACATGTACTGATCACCGAAGGGCACGCTGGGAGATGTAGTTATACAACAGCTAGAGGTACACAACAAATCCCAGCATGGCGAGAGCCTTTTGCTGTTCGTGCATGCTGGGAATTGTAGTTTTGCAAGATTTAGAGGGCCACAGTTTAGAGACCACTGCACAGTGACCTCCAAACTGTATGCCTCTAGATCTTGCAAAACTACAAATCCCAGCATGCCCAAACTGTAGCCCTTTAGATGTTGCTAGGCAACTACTCACCGACTTCCATAGTGTTTACCAGGGAGCCACACGTAATCGCCGACTGCCGCCGATCACGCTACAGCTCCCCCGTTCTGCCCGGATTACCATCGGTGGGCAGAACGGGGGAACCAAACTTTAACCCCTCCGCTCCTGACCTGCTATTGTTCGGTCCCTTCTGACCGATTAATAGCAGGGATAGGAGGGATGGAACCCCTGCCACCTCACTCCTATCCCTTCAGGGGGACCGGGGGTGTCGCAGACATTGGGAGGGTCTCCGGATGCCTGCTGAATGATTTCTAAGGAGGCTAAGGAGTAAAGGGGTTAAAGGGATACTCTGGTGAAAAACTTTTAAATCACCTGGTGCCAGAAAGTTAAACAGATTTGTAAATTACTTCTAGTTAAAAATACTAATCTTGACTACCGATTCTGGTGCAGGCATGGGAGGAGCACAGGACTGGAGCTCTCGCACCCTGGACCTCTTACTCACGCCATACCTCCAGCCAGAAGGGGTTCTTACCCGCCCACTGTACTGCCAGAGGTACCGGAGATTCTGGGGAACGCTTAAGATACGCGGTTCCCTGCTCGCCGGCAGGGGCAGCTAGCATTACCTGGTGGAGCTGCCATCTTCTTCAGTACAGTTGTGCACAGAAGAGGTGCTCACAGCTCTCCCACCTCCAGGTACTCAGTGGGACCATACACAGGGGGTGACAGCTACAAGTCCCCCACAGAGAAGCCCCAGAACTATAAAGGGGCTGTTCATGCTGCCTTGCTCTGCTCCATCCACGCTTCACAGAAGGCAGAACATCTACTCTGCAGGACAGGGTCACGTGACACTCTGCTCCTACCGCCATAATTGCACTGGTGCAGTTCCCCTGAGGCTACATAGTCACTCCACGGCTGCTGTGAGGGAGCAGGGGCTCTTTCATTCTACCCTATTGCTATCAGTGACTGCCTTTTGCCCCTCTTGATTTAATCCTCATGGACAGCTGCCTCAGTAAAGACTCTCAGCTTGGGGGTTCTCCAGCGGCAGCTCACCCCTCTACGCCAGCCCCTCACACAGGTCCAGACCCTCAAAGAGTGCCTGCCGCGGACTCAGTCACACCCTGTGGCTATGGAAATCCCTGACCGCCAGCTGCTGTTCACCCCTGATGGCAGAGCCCCAGTGCCACCCACACCCCTTCAACTCCCTCCCTTGGTGGGAGCCTCAAAGGTTTCCTTTGTTTCTCCAATGGATCTACAGATCTTGGCGGCAACCCTGGTCAAGCTAATTACCCCTACTGTACAGCTGACCCTTGAACACACCATGCGCTCCACGTTAACTCAACTGCAAGCGGATCTAGGTGTTCAAACAGGCCATTTGGATGAGGTGGAAAAGCGCATTATCGCTCTGGAGGATGAAAACAGTGGCCTTGCCACCAAACTGAAACAGGTCTCTGCTACATCAGTGAGAAGCTGGAAGACCTTTAAAACAGATCGCACCACAACACTTTACGTATCGTGGGGGGGGGGGGGGGGGGTGGTCAGTGAATCTCTTCCCCCTTCTGACCTACAGGACGTTTGTGAAAGTATTTTACCAAAACTCTCAGTCTTGTGAATAAATACAGGGTTGAGAGGGCTCATCGAGTAGGAGAGCCCCGGTCGACAACCTCACAGTCTCGGCTGGTGGAAGATTCCTGCCCCCGGCAAATCCTATTCAAACTGCTGGACTATAATGACAAAATGGAGCTTCTGAGGGCTTGCAGAAAACGCTCCTCTCCGCTCCCTTTCCACAATAAAAAGATAATGCTCTTTGAGGACTTTTCTGCTGAAGTGGCTGAGGGCTTACCGTAAAATCTGCACTGAACTGTTCAAGGTAAAGAGGCGTTTCCAACTCCAGTATCCTGCAGTTTTGAAGGTGTTCCGATCAGATGGCTCGCTCTCCTTCTCACCATTCACCACCTCCCAGAGACGGGGGTGAACCATCGCTCCATCCCTCTCGACGCAGAACCAGCAGCACTAGATTCCTGGGAAAATCCAGGAGGCGCTGCAAGTCGGTGGGGAGGCATGAGTAGAAGCAGCCGATCTTCCTCTCCAGAGAGTTATTTTTGTACCTGCCTCTCCCTCTGCACCACGGGGGTTGTGCCTCTCTTAGATGGCCTCAGTTGATATAGGCCTACAGGGACGAAATTTCTGGAGAAGCTAACCTTACCATCTTTACCAATTAGCAGCATCAGGAGCTCAATGCAGATCTGACGCTGGAGGAAGTGGCGGCATTGGCCCCCTGGCGACTGGGAATGCACCGGGGACCAGACGGCTATCCGGGAGAATTTTAAAAACCCCTAGTTGAAAAAGATATCATCCCCCCCCCCCCCTTACTGCCGTTTTTAACAAAATTTTATATACTGGGGTACTCTCTTCAGCGGTAAAGCTGGCTTATATTAAAGTGAAGCTATCATTAACTAAACTTTCCCTAATCCCCCTCCCCATCTGTCCCTGACACTAACCACCTTTATCCCTGTATTTTCATTGAAATCCCCGTTAAAATACCTTTTTATGCCATCTTCGGTAGCTCAGTGTTCAGCTCTCTTCGGAGGGCAGGAAGTGGGCGTGGCCCGGCAGGCGCTACGTCATTTGAAGCCTGGCCAGGGCTTGTTTCCGCCAGTCTTCCTGTATGCTGCGCTCCCTCTCGGGAGCGCACATACAGGCTTAGTACAGGGCAGGGACAGCAGCCTCTCAGTCCCCTCCTCTCTGTTTGGCTATACACGTGTTATACAGAGAGGAGGAATGTTTGAGGACTGAGCTGTCGTGCCCTGCAAGTAAACTCCGTCTGCCCGTCTCCTCTCTAGTCTCTCTCTCCAGTATCAGAGATAGACTGCAGCTCACATGCTGCTGTGAGAAGAGGGATATGCAGGGGGCAGGGATATTAAAACTTTGCGCGCCGCACGAGCACTGTGCTCACTCTCTTCCTGTTTCATATACAGGCAGAGAGCGAACTGTGGATGAGCATTTCGGACCACGCTGCCCGGCCAACAGTGGTCTGAACGTGCTCAACGTAAGGGAGGGGTTAAAGGATTCTTGAGCCATATAGGGCGACACCTAGTGGCCAGGTTTTGTAATGTTAAAAAAAAAACGCTGAAAATGAGCTTTTTTTTAAATTAACATATATTAGAAAAATATTTATTTTTACATAATCTTTAAGGTACTCCCTAAGCCTGGCACGGACCCCTTAGAGCCAGGCTCCTATCGCCCAATTTCTCTGATCAACCAGGAAGTGAAATCTAAGATCATTTGGGCAGGTTCCCGCCATCCCTTATTGGTGACCACCAGGTGGGATTTATGAAGTTCCGCTCGGCAGTCATTAATATCAGGAAAGTGTTGGTGGTGCTAGGTAGTGTACTGGGCCGGTCGCAAGTAGCAACCCAACATCACTACTCACCTTGGATGCTGATAAAGCTTTCAACAATGTTCGTTGGGACTGATCCTGTCCAAGTTTGGAATTGCAGGTCGTTGTAGCTCCTTTATAGGCGGCCTTTATAAGAGTCTTATGGCTAGAGTACATACGCCGGGCATCTTGTCCTCCAACATTATGTTAGCATACGTCAGAGGAGTACACGTCAGAGGAGTCCCTTGTCGCCCTTGTCGTTTGATCTAGCGATTGAACCTTTGGCCCGCTTTTTGATCTCCTCTGATATGTACAGGGGTATTGCTGTGGGCACTCAGGAGATCAAATTGTCTAGGTTTGCCGATGACTTACTTCTCTACCTCAGTAACTCCAGGAAGGCTATCCCAAAAATTCTCACCTTTTTATCTTATGTGGGGAATTTTACAGGGTACAGGGTTAATGCCGCCATGAGTATACTACTGCCTTTGAGCGTGCGTTCTCCCGGATGGCTTCCGAACGTGACTGCATTGGGAGTCACTGTGGCTCCCTCTTATCACATTCCTGGGCATTCGCTTTGGGAAGACTCCTGATACGCTTTACTTGCTCAACTATCCGCCACTTTTCCAGTGTAGATTGGCCAAATTAAAGCGATGGGAAAATTTACCTCTATCTTTTCTGGGTAGATGCCATTAAGTTAAAATGATTTGTTTCCCATGCTTGCTTTATCCTTTGCAAACGCTCCCGCACCTACTTAAGCAAGCAGATGTTAGACTACTTAACTTGGCCTTTCAACGTTTCCTGTGGCAGGGCAAGCGCCCACGAATAGCTCTGCAGAAGCTCATGCTTTGTAAGGTGGAGGGGGGGGGGGGGGGGGAGTTAATTTCCCGAATGTTAGGGGCTATAATCTGGCTTGCTTGTTCCGCCATGCGCTTGATTCGAGAAGTAATTGGAAGTATGCAGCCAATCTGGTGGAAGAGGCGCTTGCTGCCCCCTGGTCTTTGCTGGCATTGCTACACACTTCTTAGGCTAAGTTTCCACTTGGTTTTTTTCTGGCAGTTTTTAGAAAACTGCCACTGCAGTTTTTGAGCCAAAGCCAGAAGTGTATTCAAAAGGAACAGGACATACAAAGGAAGGACTTACACTTCTCCCTTATGGATCCAATTCTGACTTTGGCTCAAAAACTGCAGCGGCAGTTTTCTAAAAAACTGTCAGAGACAAAACAAAACAAGCCTTATGCTAAACTCCCGGTGGAGGAGGTCAAGGGCTCAATGCTACTAGTGACATGGAAGGAAGTGTGGAAGGTTTTTGGCCTCCAGTTTCTGCTATCTAAATGCATGACCACCAGGAATTCCCACAGGGTAGATCTTCCCCGTGGTTTTGACTTTGGCTCTCTAACAGTGGCATTGCTAGGGTTGGTGTCACCCGGTGCGGTAGAAAATGGTGTCACCCCCATACCTACCCCCTCCCCCCAGTAAGTTTTTAGCCTGTTGTGACAGACACCACTGTTGTAGCGCATTGTGAGAAATTCCAGTATAATAATCAGATATACCAGTTGCCACAGAATAGGAAAGTGTTAAAGAAGTTTCACCATTTAAATATACAGCTCCCAGAATTACTTAAATGGGCACTGTCACCAACTTTATTTTTTTGATATGTTGTAGTACTTATGTACTACAACATATCTCTAATATACTTTTATTATTTTTTTTTTTATTAAAATGGTTTAATTTACATTTGAAAACCGGCCACGAGGGGTCTCCCTCCTAGTGGCCAGCTGCAGCCTGGCGTGACGTCACGCCTGAAAAAGGACTGATGCGGCCGGGTATCTGTCCTTTTTCATTCAGCCTGCGCTCGCTCCCTGCCTGTCAATCAGACAGGCAGGGAGCGAGCACATTGGCTCCCCGGCCACTGGCTGGGAGGCCACTCCTCCCGCACATCGCCGCCACCGCCGCTGTCCCTGCACGCCCGCTGCCGGACTCTGCAGTAAGTGTAATGAGGGAACGGGGTGTGCGGGAGGGGGTTTTGTGATGTAGGGAATGGGGTATGCGGCGGGGGGGGGTTGTGATGGAGGGAACGGGGTATGGCGCGGGGGGAGGGAGACGGAGGGGACAGGCTAGCGCCGCAGCGCTGCATGTAACCAATAGTTTATCTACACAGAGTGCCTCCTGCTGTTTCAATACTACAACTCCCAGCATGCCCTGACAGACAATAGATGTCAGGGCAAGCTGGGAGTAGTAGTGGTGAAACAGCTGGAGGCACCCTGTGTAGATGAACTAAGGGCGGAAGTCCCCCCCAGCAGGCATCAGTGACGTGGTGCCTGCTGGGGAAGTCTGCCTGGTAGTGAGCACACTGCCAGGCAGACAAAAGGCATTTTTGATATAGTAAAAATAAAAATTAAAAGCAGGGAGGGGGTTAGGGATAGATTGGCAATAGGCAGGGACAGAAAAAAAAAATAGGATGGTGGGAGCTACTCTTTAAAGGGGTACTCCACTGGAAAACATTTTCTTTTATATCAACTGGTGCCAGAAAGTTAAACAGATTTTTAAATTACTTCCATTTAAAATCTTCATCCTTACAGTACTTATAAGCTGGTGTATGCTCCACAGGAAGTTGTGTAGTTCTTTACAGTCTGACCACAGTGCTATTTGCTGACACCTCTGTCCATGTCAGGAACTGTCCAGAGCAGGATAGGTTTGCTATGGGGATTTGCTCCTACTATGGACAGTTCTTGACATGGACAGAGGCGTCAGCTCAGAGCACTATGGTCAGACAGAAAATAAATTAAAAAAGAAAAGAACTTCCTGTGAATCGCTTATACAGCAGCTAATAAGTACTGGAAGGATTAAGATTTTTAAATAGAAGTAATTTACAAATCTGTTTAACTTTGTAGCACCAGTTGATAAAAAAAATATTTTCCAGTAGAGTACCCCTTTGAGCAGTGGTGAGGTTATGCTGGGAGTTGTAGTTTCACTCACCATAACTGTAGAACTGACAAGTAGTGTTGAGCGGCATAGGCCATATTCGAATTCGCGAATATTCGCGAATATATGGACGAATATTCGTCATATTCGCGAATATTCGCATATTCTCGTTTTATTTTCGCACATGTGAATATTCGCGCGTGCGAAAATTACCATATACGAAAATTTGTATATACAAAATTAACATAAACGGAAATTCGCATATGCGAAAATTAGCATATGTACATTTTCGCATATGCGAAAATTCGCACACCAGTCTCACACAGTAGTATTAGAGCCTTCTTTACACCACATAAGCTGGAAGCAGAGAGGGATGATCACTGTGATGTGTACTGTGAAAAAAAAAAAAAAACATTCGTAATTACGAATATATAGCGCTATATTCGCGAATATTCGCGAATATGCGATATTCGCTAATTAAATTCGAATTGCGACTACAGCTCTGATAGGACATAGTGAGGAGAATGTACAATGATATCAGTGACTACAGCTGACGTCTTCTCTATAGTAAGGAGAATACACAATGATATCAGTGACTACAGGTGACGTCTTCTCTATAGTAAGGAGAATACACAATGATATCAGTAACTACAGGTGATGTCTTCTCTATAGTCTTCCCTTATCTAATTCAGATGGTACATACCGACAGGACTTGTTCCAGCTAAAACTTCTCTCTGCAGAATGTGACGCCCAGACGTCTCCTCACTATGTCCGCGCATCCTCCTCCTCTATATGAAAACAAGTATTATAAACCTGCCAGACACTGTATCCTCTAAATATAATACTACTATACACTATACTCTGATTATAAACCTTCCATACACCATACCCACTGAATATAATACTACCACACACTGTACATTCTGAATATAATACCAACACATACAGTACACTCTGAATATAAATCTGCCACATACTGTACCCCTGAATATAATACCGCCACACACAGTACCCTCTGAATATAATACTACCACCCACTGCGCCCTCTGATAACGTTGCCATACAGTGCACCCTCTGAATATAATACCGCAACTGCAGTAACACCCCTCAACATCCGTTAGCTGATGCTATTACCACGGGAGGGGCGTATTGGTGGTGTTGCTAGTGGATGATGGGGGTGCTACTACTGGGGGGGGGGGGGTGTTGCTGGAGGATGATGAGGGTGCTACTGGCCATCCCCCCCCCCAGCAGTATCACCCCCATCATCCATTGGTAGGATCATTCTCCTGGCAGGAGCACCGCCATCATCCACCATCAGCATCTGCTGATGGAGGTGCTACTGCTGGGGGGGGGGGGGAGGGGTGATGCTGGTGGATGATGAGGGTGCTACTGCCAGGGGGGGGGGGTGAGCATTAGGTAGGTAGCAGTTCCCACACATTAGGTAGGTAGCAGTTTCCCCACATTAGGTAGGTAGCAGTTTCCCCACATTAGGTAGATAGCAGTTTCCCCACATTGGGCAGCATAGATTCCCCACATTTGGTACCAGTTTCCCCACATTAGGTAGCAATTTCCCCACATAAGTTAGCACAAATTCCCCACATTAGGTAGCATAGACTCCGCACATTTGGTAGTAGTTTCCCCACATTAGGCTGCAGGTTCCCTTGCAGGTTCCCCACAATGGGTCAAAGTCTCCCCACATTAGATCGCTGGTTCAAACCCCCCCCACACACACACACACACACAAAAAAAAAGAATCACATACCACACACAGAGTCACACACAGACAGAGATAGAGACAGACACACACACTCACCCATCCAGCGCAGCGATCCTTCTCTCCGGGGGGCGCCCTGCGTGACCATGCGGTGGGACGTCAGGCCGGCGCAACCAAAGATGTGGGAGCGGAGGCAGGGCACAGTGCTGGTGAAGGTGAGGGGGGGGGCTGATGACGGATGGGCGCACAGTGCAGGTGATGGCCGGGGGGGGGGGGGGGGGTGCTGGGAGAGGGGGGTGCTGACGGACGGGCGCACAGTGCAGATGAAGGCCGGGGGGGGTGCTGACGAACGGACGCACCACGCAGCGCAGGTGAAGGCGGGGGGGGGTGCTGACGGATGGGAGGACGGTAGGGCACAGATGGGGGGTGTCGGTGTAGCTGGGGAGGGGGGGTGGGTGCTGCGGAGCGTCTTGGTGTCACCCGGTGCGGGCCGCACCCCCCGCACCCGGGTCGCAACGCCACTGCTCTCTAAAGGGGTTCGGACAGTGGGGCGGCTGATCCAGTGTTGACCGTAGATGGTTCTCCCCAGGTGAAATGCTCAGCATATTAGACCTTCCCCGGTCTCATACCTTATATGCTAATCTGGTCCATGCCTTCTGCTCCTCTAGATTGAGGGATCTGTCGAAGGAAGCCCCAACTCACATTAGATGACATCATAGGTAGTGAACCTCAGAGGCGTTCAATTTCCGATCTGTATGCAGACCTCCGTAACCGCTTTCTAAAAATAGACCCCAAATGTGTGTTCTGTACGTGGGAGCGGTGGACAGGAGATACTGACATTAATGACGTAATCCTATGAGGGTGGGAGGCTGTTCGTAAAAATTTTATTAATGAGAGATGGCGGGAGACTTATTTCAAGGTGGCCCACGCAGCCTTATATGATTTTAATATTTTGCCCTCACCACTTTCCCAGATAGGATAACTCACTGTCCAAAGTGACAAACCCCACTCAAACGTGAGAACCTGGGAATTCTCTCACTCAGCTGATTACTGGCACCTTATACAGTCGTACAATGGGATCATTGGCAGGTACGGGTCCCGTTTACACCACAGTCATTGATATTCCACCAATTACGACTACCAGAGGGAGGAGGGGAGGGTGAGGCGAGGTTTATCCATGTAGTCCTGCTAGTTGTATTGCGGAGTATGTTCGCTAGATGGTTAGATTCTACTACTCCAGGTTTGCCTATGCTGATAACCCAACTGATGTCTTTCCTTGCTGTGGATCGCTTAGACACTGAGCGGCACTGATTCTGGCTTTAAGGCTAGGTTCACACTACGATTTTCCTGCCTGCAATTCTGCCTTGAAATTGCAGGCAGAAATTCAGCTTGCTAAAATGTATAGTGTAGTGAATGGGTTTCCATTCACAAATTCACGCTTCGCAATTTGTGAATGGAAAATCCGCTTGGAAATTTCCGCCTGAAGAATGGAGTTGCTTATTCTTCAGGCAGAAATACTCGCGGAACACATTGCAGTCTATTGGAGACTGCAGTATCCGCACAGTCCTAACGTCGACTGATTCAGTGGGCGCTGGCCACACTCTGAATCTCCGGACGGAAACTTTCTGCCCGGAGATTCCGCCGTTTGAACCTAGCCTAAACGTTTCTTCCTGAAATGGAATTTCTTTATGGTTACTCCCTATGACTCCCAGGGGATCATAGAGATTTTAAGACCTTTTAGATACACCACCTGGTATTCTGTGGAATCCCTGAGAGGTTTATTAGGGGCGTTTTGATTGTCAGATACATAGTATACACTCCTCCTATTTTGAGAGCCATGACTCTCGGCTTGGACCCCCTGGGAGTCAAGGGAGCGCCGTCTCTTGTTCTCCATGGAAACTGGGGATTACTGTATGGGGGACTAGATGTACTAGATTACCTATTTGCTGTAAACTAGCAATGTTTTCTTTATTGTACTACTTATAATGTCCTGGTTATTGCCTATGTCATTTTCATTTTTTGTTTTCTGTTTTGGTTTATTGAAAATTGTTTAATAAATATATAAAAAAAATGTAATATATTTTTATTAAACGGAAAATAAATAAAAAAAAAAAAGAAAGGAACTTCCCGTGGTGCATAGAGCAGCTGAAAAATACTGGAAGGATTAAAATTTGAACTAGAAGTAATTTACAAATCTGTTTAACTTTCTACCATCAGTCGATTTAACAAAAAAAAAATATATATATGTTTTCCACCAGAGTACCCCATTAACCTGTTGGGGATGAAGGGCGTATCCATATGCCCGTGGGAATTTCGGTCCCCGCCGTGCGCCCTGATATCAATCAGCAGGCACCCCGTGCAAATGCCCAGGGGGGTCATTAGAACCCCCCCCCCCCCCCCATGTCGGCGATTGGCGCAAATCGCAAGTGAATTCCCACTTGCGATTTGCGCCGATTCCGGGTCATTACGGGTCTATGGTGACCCGGACTATAAGGGGGATCGCAGTTGTCCAAGACACCCACGATCCCCCTGAAGGGATAGGAGTGAGGTGGCAGGGGTGCCACCCCTCCTATTGGTGGACGCGACCACCAATAGCAGATCGGGGCTTGACTTTAGTTTTCCCCATCCTGCTCTCCCACAATAGGTGGGCCAGAATGGGGAAAACGAAGAGGACCGGGCGCTGACGTCCACTTACCCGTCCGGAGGCAGCGGAGCAACGATGATCGGCGGGCGGCGACTTAGATCTGCGTGCGGCAGAAGAGGACGGCTCCCTGGATGCAATGGAAGCTGGTAAGTTGCCTAGCAACATCTAGAGGGCTACAGTCTGAGACCACTATAGTGGTCTCTAGACTGCAGCCCTCCAGATGTTGCAAAACTACAACTCCCAGCATGCCCAGACAGCTGTTTGCTGTGTGGGCATGCTGGGATTTGTAGTTTTGCAACAGCTGGAGGTCTACAGTTTAGAGACCACTGCACAGTGATCTCTATACTGCCCTCTAGATCTTGCAAAACTACAACTCCTAGCATGCCCACACAGCTGTTTGCTGTCTGGGCATGCTGGGATTTGTAGTTTTGCAACATCTGGAGGTCCACAGTTTGGAGATCACCATTCAGTGGTCTCTAAATTGTAGCACTCCAGATGTTGCAAAACTGCAAATCCCAGAATGCCCACACAGCATGCTCGGCATGCTGGGATGCATGTCTCGGCATGCTGGGAGTTGTAGTTGCGTACCTCCAGCTGTTGCATAACTACATCTCCCAGCATGCCCTCCTGTGATCAGTACATGCTGGGAATTGTAGTTTTGCAACAGCTGGAGGCACACTGGTTGGAAAATACTGAGTTAGGTAACAGAACCTAACTGAAGGTTTTCCAACCAGTGTGCCTCCAGCTGTTGCAAAACTACAACTCCCAGCATGCACGGTCTGTCAGTACATGCTGGGAGTTGTAGTTTTGAAACAGCTGGAGCTTTGCCCCCCATGTGAACATACAGGGTACATTCACACAGGCAGGTTTACAGTAAGTTTCCTGCTTCAAGTATGAGCTAGCGGGAAACTCACGGTAACCCGCCAGTGCAAATGTACCCTAAAAACACTACACTACACTGCCGCCTAATATATTAAAACACTACATATACACCCTCTTACACTGTCTGTCCCCCTGTCTCCCCCCCCCCCCCCCCAATAAAAATGAAAAACTTATTGTACGGCAGTGTTTCCAAAACGGAGCCTCCAGCTGTTGCAAAACAACAACTCCACGCCTTTCTGGACAGCCACTGACTGTCCAGGCATGCTGAGAGTTTAGCAACAGCTGGAGGCACCCTGTTTGGGAATCACTGCCGTAGAATACCCCTATGTAATCCCTAATTTAGTCCTCACATACGCATGGCGCTCTCTCACTTCGGAGCCCTGTCGTATTTCAAGGAAACAGTTTAGGGCCACATATGGGGTATTTCCCTACTCGAGAGAAATTGCACTACAAACTTGGGGGGGGGGGGCTTTTTCTCCTTTTACCCCTTATGAAAAGTTTTTTTTACACTAACATGCTGGTGTTGCCCTTTATTTTCACAAGAGGTAAAAGGAAAAAAAGACCCCCAAAATTTGAAACGCAATTTCTCCTGAGTATGGAAATACCCCATATGTGGGCATAAAATGCTCTGTGGGCGCATAACAAGGCTCAGGAGTGAGAGCGCACTATGTACATTTGAGGCCTAAATTGGTGATTTGCACAGGGGTGGCTGATTTTACAGCGGTTCTGACAAACGCAAAAAAATGTGACCCCATTTTGGAAACTACACCCCTCACGGAATGTAACAAGGGGTACATTGAGCATTTATGCCCCACAGGGGTCTGACAGATTTTTGGAACAGTGGTACGTGAAAATGAAAAATATTATGTTTTTGTTTGCACAGCCCACTGTTCCAAAGATCTGTCAAACGCCAGTGGGGTGTAAATACTCACTGTACTCTTTATTACATTTCGTGAGGTGTGTAGTTTCCAAAATGGGGTCACATGTGGGGGGGTCCACTGTTCTGGCACCACGGGGGGCTTTGTAAATGCACATGGCCCCCGACTTCCATTCCAAACAAATTATTTCTCTAAAAGCTCAATGGCGCTCCTCTTCGGAGCATTGTAGTTCGCTCGCAGAGCACTTGACGTCCAAACATGGGGTATTTCCATACTCAGGAGAAAATGCCCCCCAAAATTTGTAACCCCATTTCTTCTATTACCCCTTGTAAAAATGTAAAATTTGGGGGAAAAACTGCATTTTTGTGAAAAAAATTTTCTTCTTCATTTACACATCCGACTTTAACAAAAATTTGTCAAACACCTGTGGGGTGTTAAGGCTCACCGTATCCCTTGTTACGTTCCTTGAGGGGTGTAGTTTCCATAATAGTGTGTGATGTGGGGGGGGGGTTGCTGTCCTGGCACCATAGGGGCTTCTTAATATGACATGCCCCCCAAAAACCATTTCAGAAAAACTCACTCTCCAAAATCCCATTGTTGCTCCTTCCATTCTGAGCCCTCTACTGCCCCCGCCGAACACATGACATACACATATGAGGTATTTTATTACTCGAGAGAAATTGGGTTACAAATTTGAGAGAATTTTTTCTCCTTTAACCCCTTGTAACCCCGGTTGGTTGTCTTCGTGTTTCACCAGCCACTTAAAGTATACCTCTGAAGAGGGCCCCATTCGTAGGAAATCTGACTAAATTTTGTTGCAACTCCGCAGCTTGAGACTTCCCCCAAGACTATCGCATTCAGGAGACAGATGAGCTGAAAGTTCAATAGACTTGTATAAGACTTCTGGCAAATACACCTCATGGTGATCATTTCAATGAAAAGACTTCTTGGCATGAGGCACGATTGAGTCGGCGCTGAGGCATGGCAATACAGGCTGGGGAGGTTCAATTTATACAGGGCAATTAACCCTTTCACATCTAAATTTTGCAGCAATTGAATGGCATGGAGTGATGATTCAGGTGATCTGTATCTCACTACCAGCCTTCATTCATATATAACAGAAACATCCAATAACATAATATGCATGTGCATGCATAAAATTATTCAAATTAAATTCAACAAAACAAATAATGCACATTAATATTTATTGTTAGGTTATTCTATGTTCCTGTTTTATCGGAATGAAGGCTGGTAGTGAGATACAGATCACCTGAATCATCACTCCATGCCATTCAATT
This sequence comes from Hyla sarda, assembly GCF_029499605.1. Lineage (NCBI taxonomy): Eukaryota > Metazoa > Chordata > Amphibia > Anura > Hylidae > Hyla > Hyla sarda. The sequence goes on along the minus strand of NC_079194.1, from coordinate 274,783,961 downwards.
GCTGCTAAATTTAGATGTTAAAGGGTTAATTGCCCTGTATAAATTGAACTTCTCCAGCCTGTATTGCCAGGCGCGGCAGTGAAACGTGTCACATTTCATCCTATGAACCGCTCTCCATTCTACCTCATCTCTCGTACTAGTCCTGGTTAACGTTGACTCAATCCTGCCTCCTCCTGAGGTCTTTCCATTGAAGTGTTCACGTTGTCTGGGAGGCCGTAGACGGGACCTTTTCATCTCATCCACGCATAGCATTGTTGTGTGAGCTCACACAACCACCTGCGGTAAGGGCCCACATTATCCATTGTGTGGATTACCTGCTGGCGGTAATACGCTATGGAGCACTCTGCCAATTCTCTTTTAGATTTCTACTCATGGTGATCATCGTAGTCTCGGGGCAAGTCTTGGGCTACAAAGTTGCAACAAAATTTAGAACAATATCCTGCCGTCACAACCATCATCAGAAAGAGGATTATATGGACTGGGATATTATTTTTGTTGATGATTTTCCTACTTATTCAAAAAAAATATAAAATAAAAAAAATCTGCCAGTCCTTATAATTTACTTTTAGTCTCTGATTTATATTTCATGGAACCAAAACGTTCGGCTTTTGAACAAACATTTGACTTTTTCTTCCCACCTTACTGTTCGTTATTTATTGTGTATTTTATTTTTCATTCTTTTTACTGCGTCTGGCTGCTTTCTACACTGTCAACATTTTATTGTTTTTAATGGGTAGATCTGGAGATTGTATTAACTGATGCAGACTCTGCAAAGCCTGTAACTCCGACAGTTCATGGAGTCTTGTAATTTCCTGCAAACTGGGAAGTGACAGATTGGGTTCTCTCATCAGTCCCCCCTTGAAGTGCAGAGAAAGGTGTATTTCTCAATAATGTGATCTCTGCTTATTTCCTCTAGAACGACACCAAAATCACAAGACTGCAAGATATTTTAACCACTTCTATTACCTGTCTAAATGTATAGCTTTAATAGAGAATGTTCTTATTTTGTTCAAAGTATCTAGTCTCTCCATGGCTGTTTCAGGCTTACCTATTTCTTCCTCACAAATGTCCTGAATTTCTGGACCTGGTAGATGCTCTTTCCTGGGGAGGTACAGACACATTAAGGAGGTTAAGCATAACTGTCATATCACAGAAAAAAAAATAATAAATAAACTTCTATAATGTTACTTTCTAGGTAATGCATATTCTTTACGTCTTTAAAAAAAATCTTTTTAAGTTTTTGTATTTAACTCACAAATTCCTCCCTACTACTGCTCATTCATTCTGACATCCACTGCTCAGGAAGGGGCGTGTCTGAGGCAAGCACTCAGCCCTCCCTCACTGCTATGCTGGGTCTCTTCATCCAATCACTGCAGGCTGCTCTGTAATACCCTTGTCTCTGTTTTCATGCTGCTGATGAGTCCCACAGCAGCATGAGCATATCCAATGGTCATGGACATGTGATTGACAAGACTGCAGGAGGAACACAGACTGCAGCAACACTGCTATAACACAGAGTTTTAACAAACATGTGCCTCCAGCTGTTGCAAAACTGCAACTCCAAGCATGCCTGGACAGTCAAAGGATGTCTGGGCATGCTGGGAGTTGTAGTTTTGCAGGCAGGCAATCTCCAACAATGTGTGTGGGTACAGCATAAAACCAGAGAGGAAAGGGTTACAGAGCAGGGCTGCCAGGATCCTGAGACAAGTAAGTCAGCAGAGTGAGGGAGGGGGAGGGGTCATCACAGTGCAGGCAAGAGAGAACACACCCTCTCCCTTTGGGAAGATTGAAAAGACATTGAGCAGCTGCAATATGCTATTTTTTGTGAAATATCCGTGATCGATATATTACATAAAAATTACGGTACATGTACATGATCAGGATGAGGTACTGAGTAACAAGTTTGGCAAAATCAGGTGCAAACTGTATACATATTGTAAAGGAGAACATGTGCCTTTTTAGGTGAAATAACTTACATCATACTGATCTTTTTCTCCATTAATCTGATCACTTCCTGTTTCTCAGAACTGTGGCCATGTTTTGTTTTGTAGGACATTGCACACACTTTCCCACAATTGTCCTGGCTTTCATGCATAGTGGATATACCAGGAAATTGCAGTTAAACTAAGCATGTGTGACCACTTAGTGGATGCCATTGGATGGACATAACCAAGGGCAACATGTTATTAAAACAAAGCAGGCACATGATGGACAAGTATAGATCTCTTAAAACAGTATATAAAAAAAAATAAAAAAAATAAACAGTATAGTACATTTAAAATATGTTCATTTTCGCATAGTGCATCAGTTAAAACCTATATATCTTAAAGGGGGGGGGGGGAGAGCCTTCAAATGCTTACTTCCAGTACTGGGACAGACTAGTATAGTCACAATAAACATTAATAGGCCCAATAGCTAATAAATTAAAAACTCTTGTATCTGCATTACTAATGTGTAGAGAATCCAGGAGAAAACTATTACTAATGTGTAGAGAATCTAGGAGAAAACTATTACTAGTTTGTAGTGGATCCAGGTATAAACTGTATTACTAGTTGGTAGTGGATCCAGGTATAAACTGTATTACTAGTTGATAGTGGATCCAGGTATAAACTGTGTTACTAGTTTGTAGTGGATCCAGGTATAAACTGTATTACTAGTGTGTAGTGGATCCAGGTATAAACTGTATTACTAGTTTGTAGTGGATCCAGGTATAAACTGTATTACTAGTGTGTAGTGGATCCAGGTATAAACTGTATTACTAGTTTGTAGTGGATCCAGGTATAAACTGTATTACTAGTTTGTAGTGGATCCAGGTATAAACTGTATTACTAGTTTGTAGTGGATCCAGGTATAAACTGTATTACTAGTTTTTAGTGGATCCAGGTATAAACTGTATTACTAGTGTGTAGTGGATCCAGGTATAAACTGTATTACTAGTTTGTAGTGGATCCAGGTATAAACTGTATTACTAGTTTTTAGTGGATCCAGGTATAAACTGTATTACTAGTTTTTAGTGGATCCAGGCATTATCTGCATAATGTGTGGTTAATCCAGGTATTATTTGCATTACCAAAGTGTAGGGGATCCAGGTATTAATAATTCATACACTTAATTATATTAAATAGAATGAAGCCTGTGAAAATCGTTGGAGACTTGGTATAAACTGGCTGTAATTCCTAAACAGTTGATGGACTATTACTGTTAGGCCAAGGTCACACAATGTTTACGACTGGTATTTATCAGCCATAAAAAAAATCTGCCAATTTTCATTTTTTTTTAAATGGCTGAAACAGCTGTTTTTAAATTGCTGAAAATAACGAAAAAGCTGTATTTTTGTACAGAATCAGCAAAAAAGGAGCATGTCAATGAACTTTAGGACTGTAATTATAGCCGTAAAATTAATGGGTGAGTGCACTAACAGCTGTTTTACTGTTAACTTCAATTGAAGCAATAGAAAAAAAAAGCCTTTTTGCCCTTTTCTGAACAGCAGCTGTTTTGCAGGCATTTTACGACCCCCAAAAATTGTAAATACATTGGGTCAGATTTACTATTGTTGTAGGTTTTTCCCTGTTTGAATTTTATCTGACTGTTTTTTTTGCCATATTTACCAATTGGAAAAGTGATGCATTAGGCTCAAGTTAGGTTTAACCCCTTAAGGACTCATGATGTACCGGTACGTTATGAGTCCGCTCCTGATCTCTAATGAGGGGCCACGTGGCTAATAGCGCGCGGCATTGATCGTGCTGCCGCACGCTATTAACCCTTTAGACGCGGCGTTCAAAGTTGAACGCCACGTCTAAAGTGAAAGCATGCCGGTTAGCTCAGGGAGCTGTTTGGGATAGCCGCGGTGAAATCGTGGCATCCCGAACAGCTTACAGGACAGCGGGAGGGTCCCTAACTGCCTCCTGGTGTCCGATCGCCGAATGACTGCTCAGTGCCTGAGATCCAGGCATGAGCAGTCAAGCGGCAGAATCATTGATCACTGGTTTCCTATGAGAAACCAGTGATCAATGTAAAAGATCAGTGTGTGCTGTGTTATAGGTCACTATGAGAGCTATAACACTGCAAAAAAAAAAGTGAAAAAGTTTTATTTTAAGCTATTAAAAGTTTGAATCACCCCCACTTTTCCCATAAAAAAAACCTGTAAATAAAAATAAACATGTGAAATCGTCGCGTGCGGAAATGTCCGAATTATAAAAATATATCATTAATTAAACCGCACGGTCAATGGCGTGCGCACAAAAAAATTCCAAATTCCAAAATAGTGCATTTTTGGTCACTTTTTATATCAAGAAAAAATGATATCAAGAAAAAAATGAATAAAAAGATGAATAAGTCCTATCAATGCAAAAATGGTACCGCTAAAAACTTCAGATCTCCACGCAAAAAAATAGCCCTCATACCGCCCCATACACGGAAAAATAAAAAAAAGTTATAGGGGTCAGAAGATGACAATTTTAAACGTATAAATTTTCCTGCATGTAGTTATGATTTTTTCCAGAAGTGCGACAAAATCAAACCTATATAAGTAGGGTATCATTTTAATCGTATGGACCTACAGAATAAAGATAAGGTGTCATTTTTACCGAAAAATTTACTACGTAGAAACGGAAGCCCCCAAAAGTTACAAAATGGCGTTTTTTGTTTTTTTTTTCCAATTTTGTCTCACAATGATTTTTTTTCTGTTTCGCCATAGATTTGTGGGTAAAATGACTGATTTAATTACAAAGTAGAATTGGTGGCGCAAAACATAAGCCAGCATATGGATTTTTTAAATGTAAGGAGGAAAAAACGAAAATGCAAAAATGGAAAAACGCTGAGTCCTTAAGGGGTTAAACAGACCATTAACAGTAAAATTATAGTATAAAAAAAATTCACAGTAATTGTCTCTACCTCCACTATTCTGTTGGATTTTTTTTTGATCACTTTAATGTTTGTGGGAAAAAAAGCATTCAGCATTAAATCTGTAGGGTTTTGAGAAAAACACATGAACATGCCGACTTTATTGGGTTAAAATTTTAATTTGTGGGATTGTCCAGGGTTATTCTTATAAAGTGATGCAAATTGTGCATAAAAGCTGACACTAAACTGGTGGGATGGGAATAATAAATGTGCACCATTGGGGGGGGGGGGGGGGCGTGGCGAGGCAACGAGGAAGATGGTCGCATGCTAAGCTAGCTCCTGCTACCTGAGACCTGCCACCAGGGATTGATAAAGGGGACCTAGCTCTATCTGATGGGGAGAACCTCCCGCAGGCATCTGAAGCCATCCCCTATACACCAGCTGTCCTCTCTCCTGCCGGAAGACATCACCAAACCTCAAAGCAGCATGTCCTCCAACAGGCTTAATGCTGGGGCCCTGAGGTTAACCTCTGAGTGGCCAATGCTCTTCTGGAGATGGCTAAACCTGCCGGGGATGCCTCTTCAGATGCTGACCTTGAATGCTCCAGAGTTCCAGCTCCTTCTCCTGCCCTGCCGAACTGGAACCAGCTTCTCTCCCAAATTCCCACCAGAGAGGATTTCCGTTCTCTTATTGCTGAGGTTAAGGATACCTGCAGGGCGGAAATTCCCTCCCTACGTCAAGACCTGCAGCATATTTCTGACAGAGTGGAGGGTCTGGAGCAGAGGCGGCTCTAGACTTTGTGAGGCCTTAGGCAGAACTCAAACATGAGGCCCTTACTGACACGACATACTACTACTACATACTGTTAGAAATTAAAAACTACTATACAGTGACCAATGACATCACTATACAAGGGACAAACAAGTGCGCCACACCATGTTGACTACCATTACCCCCACATACTGACTGGATAATATCGCTATATTGATACTGAATAAAACCACTTTACACAGACCAATAATACCACTGTATCAGGGACAAATAATTCTGCCACCCCATCACAACTAACAAAGAATTACACTAGGGATAGTGCATAAAACTTAGCTTTTAATAAAGCAGTTTAAAATATCCACCAAAATAAACGAGAGTCCCCTCACCATATAAAAACTAGTCACTAACTGGCAGCCGAACTGTCCTTCTGGGGGGACTGCCAAACAACAAATTACCTAAGTAATTAAATACAACTCAGGATTTAAAATAGGATGTATCAAGTAATCACAATATATCCAAAAACAAGGTTACTGCTAAATAGATATTGCCCAACAACGTGTTTCTATCAGTACATTCTAGCTGACTTCCTCAGGTTTGGAATATACATAAGGAAATAGTTAGATCATATTGTAAATGCTATTATAAGTAGTTCCTGCAGAAAGAAAAGCAGACATAAATATATAGTGCCCCATATGTAGATTATAGCCTGTAAAGCAAATAGCAAACAACTGTGGATATTCTATACTCTATACTATTGGATATTCTCCCATGTGTGATTATAACCTGCAAGAGAACACACATGGAATGTACAGAGTTCGCATATATATGCTGATGGCACCAATAAAATATCTTGGCTCCTAATGAGAGAGCCTATAAGGAAAAAAGAGCAATCACTCTAATACAGATATATAAAGCCAGGAGCTTAAAGAAACTGACCATCTGGTCCACAAAAACACCAAAGTGCTCGTACAGGAGATGGGGCACAACGATTCGGCGTTCTAAGTCCATGTGCGGCGCTGAGCAGAACCTGCTGGCTTTGCAGGGAGCCGTGACACTTCGGCTGCTGCTGCTCGCCATCACCACCCCATTACAACTACCATTGCACCATATAGTGACTGGGTAATACCACTATACTAGACGCTGGAATTGGTGTTCTAATATCAAAATAGTTGTGTCAGGAACCCAGCTGTGTATTATAGCTGAGCTCTTTCTGTAATCCAGTAGATATTCTGGGCAGTATCCTGATGGATATATCTGAAATAATGGAGGAACTACTACCTGCTCGTGGTAGACATATCCATCATGTGTTGTCAAGGTTACATTTAAATTATGTTTAGTACCTTTCATCAGGTTGTATGTCTAATTGTATTATGTTCTATTTATTTCCCGAACATATACGCTCAGGAAAGTACGATCCGCCCCGTTTTGAGTCCTACACAAATAGTGTATACATTTTTAACAGGAGTCTGACATACAGCACAATAGAGGGCACAAAACATGAGGGGGGGGTTCTGTATATCAAAACCTGTGCAGAAGAAAATTAGAGAAGGTGTCCATAGCAACCAATCATATCTCTTCTATGATAAAAAAAAAAAAAAGTCCTCTGAAAAATAAAAGGACCAATCTGATTGGTTACTATGGGCAATAGCTCTATTGTTCTTCTGTACAGATTTTGATAAATCTCCCCCATAATGTTTTGCAGTTAAGCAGCCAAGAATAAACGCTACTACAGTATTATGCAGATACATTGTGTATATAAAATTGTGTTTATATCTAAAAGTGTGTGTGTGTGTGTGTGTGTGTGTCTGTATATATATTAGAGCTGCAACGATTAAATTTGATAATGGGATTCGCCCAATTGCCCGATTCGTTGTCCGCGGCGGCAGTGAATGAATGAATGAAGCTGACATGTCCCGCATGTAGGCTTCATTCATTCACCGCCGCCAGACATGTCCCCGCTGCTGCTCTACTCCTAACGCAATTAGCCCAGCGCCGGGACATGTCTATTCTTTACTGCTCATCTCTGTACCGGACGGAGATCAGCAGAGAATAGACATGTCCCGGCCCTGTGCTAATTGCGATATAAGAGAGCAGCAGCGGGGACATGTCGGGCGGCGGCAGTGAATGGAAGTATCGGGCCAATACTTGCAATTTGCATGGTATCGGGGACTCATTCAGTGTCCCCATTCCCAAAACAGATACCTGCTTTTCCCGTCCGCATCCCGTCCCACGGAGGAGCATGTGACACACACGTCACTCCACCTCCTCCCCCGCGCCCAACTTAATGCTATGGAGGAAGCAGAGTGACATGTATGTCACATGCCCCTCCATAGGACGACATGATTCGGACGGGAGAACGGGGCAGAGGACAGCCGCAGGTGAGTGCTGTCTACAAGGGTGGGGGCTGCCATCTACTGGAGGGGCTGCTGCTAATGTCTACGTGGGGCCCTGCTGTCTAAAGGGGGGGGGGGGGGGGAACAAGGGTGAAATGCTCTGCACATACCCCCATCTGTATAGGAATGTACATACACTGCTATATATAACATTGCACCCTAGGGTCTGTAAAAGCAATGCTCTGCAGTCTGCACATACCCTTATGAGTATAGGAGTGCTATATAAAAAAATAAATAAAAAAAAAGCAAAAAATAAAAAATTTAACTTAACCGCTCCCCCAATAAAAATTTGCTCTATTGCTATACAAAAAAAGTAAAATAACTCTCTTACATATTTGATACTACCGTATGACTGTCTGAACTATTAAAATATTAGTGAATCATTAACATTTTATTTTAATAGTTCAGACAGATACCCATGCGGCAATATTAAATTTACGCTGGTTTCTGTACAGGATCAATAATAATGACAGCAACCGGCGTAAACTTAAAAAAAAAAAAATCCTAAATTGCTGCTGTTTGGTCACATCACATGCTAGAAACTTTTAATATGGTCATTGTACATCATTTTTCAAGTAGAATCAGCTGAACCCTTTTTTGGCATTTAGAATTTTTTTCCAATTAATCGATGAAATAATCAACTACCGTATATACTCGAGTATAAGCCGACCCGAGTATAAGCCGAGACCCCTAATTTCAACCCAAAATCCCAGGAAAAGTTATTGACTCGAGTATAAGCCTAGGGTGGAAAATACATCATCCCCCCTGTCATCATCCAGACCCGTCATTAACATCCTCATCATCATCACCGCCTGTCATCATCCAGACCCTCATCATCATCACCTGTCATCATCCCCTTGTCATCATCCCACACATCCCCCTTCATCATCCCCTTGTCATCATCCCCACCCCCCTTCATCATCCCCTTGTCATCATCCCCACCCCCCTTCATCATCCCCTTGTCATCATCCCCACCCCCCTTCATCATCCCACCCCCCCCCCCTTCATCATCCTCTTGTCATCATCCCACACCCCCCCTTCATCATCCTCTTCTCATCATCCGCCCTCAGTGGTCTTCAACCTGCGGACCTCCAGAGGTTTCAAAACTACAACTCCCAGCAAGCCCGGGCAGCCATCGGCTGTCCGGGCTTGCTGGGAGTTGTAGTTTTAAAACCTCCGGAGGTCCGCAGGTTGAAGACCACTGCGGCCTTCGACATCATCCAGCCCCCTCTCCCCCCCCCTTTAGTTCTGTACAGTACTCACCTCCGCTCGGTGCTGGTCCGGCACTGCAGGGCTGTCCGGAGAGGAGGTGGTCCGGTGGGATAGTGGTTCCGGGCTGCTATCTTCACTGGGGGCGCCTCTTCTCCGCGCTTCCGGCCCGGAATAGAGGCGTTACCTTGACAATGACGCAGAAGTACGTTGGCAATGAACGTACCTCTGCATCGTTGTCAAGGCAACGTGACTATTCTGGGGCCGGGCCTGAAGCGCTTAGAAGAGGCCTCCCCGGTGAAGATAGCAGCCCGGAACCACTATCCCACCGGACCACCTCCTCTCCGGACTGTCCTGCAGCACCGGACCAGCGTAAGTTTTGAAACCTCTGGAGGTCCGCAGGTTGAAGACCACTGCGGGTGGAGAGTTCACTCGAGTATAAGCCGAGGGGGGTGTTTTCAGCACGAAAAATCGTGATGAAAAACTCGGCTTATACTCGAGTATATACGGTAATCAATTATTAAAATAATAGTTAGCTGCAGCATATACATATTATATATATACACATACATATACACACACACAGTAGTAAAGGGGGGATGGGCACAGGACCGGAGTATGGAGCCTTATTGCCCTGATCATCTCTCAGATATCTGCCAGGACTGTGCAGACTCTACAAGTCATCACTATCTTCTCTGCTCGGCAGTTGCTGACTGGAAAAGGTGGATACAGTCTAGGAGAGAGTCTCCTAGGATTGTATCTACCTTTTCCAGCCCACCGGAGCACCTGAAAGCTGAACTAATTTATGCAGGCTAAAGTCCGCAACTGCCGAGCCGAGAAGTTTGTGACGAATCGAATCAATAACTTCGCTCATCTCTAGTGATCTCCATAGCCATGTGGTGGAGTTTGTTAACCGGGGGAGGCGCAACAACATCCGGAAGTGGGGCCTCCCAGAGGCTACCAGTGAAGAGGATCTCCATGCTACTCTTGAGGCCATCTTCAAGCTAACCCTGGGTGAACCGCCTTCTCATAAAATCAAGCTGGATAGGGCCCAAAGAGCTCTCCGCCTTAAGTCTGCTATGAGTGCTCCAAGAGACGTTATTTGCTATGTACATGATTTCCGCCTCAAGGAGTCAATTGTGGCTATGGCTCGCTCTCTGTGGAACTTTGATTTCGATGGCGCCCCCATTCAACTATACCAAGATTTATACTGGCTTGCATTGCAGAAAAGGTGGATGCTCCAGCCTCTCCTAGCAGTCCTAAGACGGCACCAAGTACCTTATAGATGGAACTTTCCCTTCACCCTTACTGCCCGTAGAGATAGACGCTCTGCTGTCTTACGCTCTCCCTCTAATCTCCACACCTACTATACTACACTGAACTTGCCTGTCCCATAGATGGTCGATTGGGATCTGACCCCCCCCCCCCTCCCTCCCGTCTGGCAACCTGTTCCCACCAGTCAGTCTGGCCAGAACCAGAAGACTCCACCCTCCGGGTCCTAGGGGTTCCCCATTGGCTCTCCCCTGAACGGACTTGCTGATTCCTAACATTTTCTGAGGATGTACTTGTGCTTTTGGCTCTCCCCTGGCTATAGAGCTATGGGACCGCTTCTCCCACCGACAACCTCCATGATCCTGTGCTGTATACGTCTTCCTCTTTCTTGTTCTCTCTTTTTCTGTTTTCTGTCTTTTGTCTTGTCGTTGTGTGGAAAAATTTGTGGTTCTCTTTTATGTCTCCCTCTCGGCCTTTGTGCCTCCCCTTCGTTTAATACTTGCTGTTCTCCTACTAATCTGCCTATGTGGCTCGCTCACCGGCCTTTGTTCTTTAAACGAGGGGATTGTTTTCAGCTAATTAGTCATTTGGACAACTAATTAATGCCATTGTTATCGTATTGTTTGTGTGTTTTATCAGGGATGTGGAATTCCTATCACCCGATGCCTGTTACATGCAGTTCCGGGCACCGGGCTAGTGAATTTTTTCCGGCCCTTAGCCCTGCTTCAGGAAAGCAGGGCCAGACCTGACAAACGCGGCAGTGCTCAGCAGTCTGTATGGAGCAGGCTAATGACTCCTGCCCGCTCCATACTCTACAGCCCCCAGCTGTCCTCAGTAGCCAGGAGCCACCGCTAATAGCCAGCATTCGGTGACCGCCGTGGTTAGCTATCAACCCTTTAGATGGCCGCTGTCAAAGCTGACAGCGGCATCTAAAGGGACATGTGAATGCTGTGGGGTGGTCCAGTGGGGTGGATCGGGGAGACGATCCACTAGAGGTAGCCAGAGGGCTTACCTCTGCTTCCCTGGTGTCTGTGGCTCTGTCATTGATAGAGCCTGGCTGGATTAGGCTCTATCAATGGAGCGCAGAGCACACAGATCAATGAAATTCAATAGAACTCTATTGATCTGTATGAGGAATCTAATGATTCCTCCTAAAAGTAAAAAAAAAAATAAAAAATCCATTTTAAAAGTTCAAATCCTCCCCTTTTCCTATATAAAAACATGTAAACATAATAAAAACAAACATTTAGTATCACTGCGTGCGTAATTGTACAAACTATTAAAATATAACATTATGTATCCCATACAGTAAATGAAGTAAATGAAAAAAAAATAATACCAAACCACTGAATTGCAATTTTTATAATATCCCAGAAAAAAAAGTTAAAAAGCGATTAAAAAGTCAGATCGATACCAAAATTGGACCGATACAAAAAACTGATTATGTCGTAAAAAAAAATTGCCCTCATACAGCCTTGTATGTGAATTTTATTTTTTATTTTTTTTTATAAAAAGCTACAGGGGTCAAAAAATGGCAGTTAAAATGTTTTGAAAAATTTAAGATTTTTTTAAAATTAGTAAAGCCTGATGGAAACTATACAAATCTGGTATTGCTGTAATCAGGCCGGCCTAAAGTATCAAACTAACATGTCAGCTAAACCACAAGGTATATGGCGTAGAAAAGAAAAAACACCAAATTTGCTAAATTATTTTCTACTATTTCAAATTCACTTCACCAATTATATATTTTTTTGGTTCGAAGAATACGTTATTGAAAAATTTAAAGGTATCATTATAGTAGTTAGTTATAGCTATTGTAATGCGAGGAGGAAAAAACGAGAGTCTAAAAGTGAAAATTGGCCTGGACAAGAGGATCGTCATAAGGGACAAGTAGATTTTGCTCCGTTTTAGTCCCGTGGACAAGTAATCTTTTATTAAAAGGGTATTCCAGGAAAAAAATTAATTATTTTTTATATCAACTGGATCCAGAAAGTTAAAACAGATTTGTAAATTACTTCTATTAAAAAAAAACATCATCCTTTCAATAATTGTCAGCTGCTGAAGTTGAGTTGTTGTTTTCTGTCTGGCAACAGTGCTCTGTGCCGACATCTCTGCTCGTCTCGGGAACTGCACAGAGCAGAAGAGGTTTGCTATGGGGATTTGCTTCTAAACTGGGCGGTTCCCGAGAAATGTGTCATCAGAGAGCACTTAGGCTGGGTTCACATCACGTTTTCTCCCATACAGGAGCGCATACGGCAGGGGAGAGCTAAAACCTTGTGCTCCCGTATGCCTTCGTATGCGCTCCCGCATGTAATTCATTTCAATGAGCCAACCGGAGTGAAACGTTCGGTCCGATTGGCTCATTTTTGCGCTGTATACGCCTTTTCCCCGGACCTAAAACTGTGGTCAACCACGGTTTTAGGTCCGGTTGTAGAAGTGCATAGGGCGCAAAAATGAGTCGACCGGACCGAACGTTTCACTTCGGCCGGCTCATTGAAATTAATTACATATGGGAGCGCATAGAAAGGCATACGGGAGCACAAGGTTTTAGCTCCCCGTATGCGCTTCCATATGGGAGAAAACGTGATGTGAACCAGCCCTTAGACAGAAAAGAACTCAACTTCAGCAGCTCATAAGTACTGAAAGGATTAAGATTTTTTAATAGAAGTAATTTACAAATCTGTTTAACTTTCTGGAGCCAGATTATATGAAATTTTTTCCTGGATAACCCCCTTTAAATTTCCACACGTCCTGTTTATGATGCTTTATGGGCCTTTCTGGTCCCTTATGACATTGTTTTGCTATTACACCCTTTAACTTTGTATTATGAAGAATTTTTTAATACAAATTTACAGTTAAAAAAAAATCTGGGCCATTGTATAAACATGGCTATAGTGTCGGTAGTTACCCATCAGTAGGTAGATAGTTCGCCTACAGTAGGGTACATGGTTGTTCCCCAGCAGATAGATTGTTTCCCCCAAGTATGTAGAGACCTGCTCCCCACTGGGGATATAGTTGTCCCCCATTTAATAAATAGTCACCCCCTTGTAACTACTAGGTTGATAAATGCTCAGAGTAGTTATTCCACAGTAAGTGGTTTCTGCCCCCCCCCCCCCAGTAAGTAGTTGTCACCAGATACATAAATATTTGTCCCCCACTAGGTATATAGTTTTGCCCCTAGTAAACAACTGTCTCCTACTAGGTAAATAGTTGTCCCCTATAGGCAAAATGTCCTCCTCCCCTGTTAAACAGTTGTCCCCCACTAGGTAGATGGGGCATCCCATATTAAGTTACTCCCTATAAGGTAGATATTTGCCCCATAATAAACAATTGTCCTCCACACACACACACACGGTAGATATTAACTGCCCCATATAAAACAGTTGCTCCTTATATTGAACAAATATAGTCAACAAGGTAAATAGTTGCCTCTTATAAAAAAAAAAAAATATTCAGACTTACCTTCTCCCTGCTCCCACACTGACAGACAGGGCTTTTCCTTCTGCCTTCCTTCTCCCCTTTTGGAGCACAAAGCTGACATCATCATTGTGAGCAGCCTGCACTGCTCATGCCCACGGTCTCCAAGAGGGAGAGGGAAGACTGTCAGACTAAGCCAGTGCGGGTGCTGGGGACAAGCGGTGCAGGAATACGGTAATCTACCACCTAATGGGAGAGGCTCATAGGAAATGCAGCCCTGCTTTGCATTTAATTACTTTATTTAATTTAACACATCCTTAAATTCTTGAATTAAAGCTAAAAGTCTCCATTTCAGTCACATATTGATAGCTTAGTTTCACATCCATTGTGGTGGTGGACAGAGGATAAATGATGAAAAGGGTGTTAGTGTTCAAATACTTCTGGACCCAAGTGTATACTACAATACCATGGCTGCAACAACATTTCCTATAATTGAGGTCACTGCAGTTGCAGAACATGAGATGTACAGTCACTTTGTTATATAGATCAAATAAATGTGACTGGTGGCTTTATAGTGATCATTCTTGGATAGTAGCTGAGGGCATTGTGGTGTTCCAGAAGTAAAAAGAAAAATATAAAGAAAACTGTCTGCAGAAAACAAAACATTATTTATGTGACCACCAATCTCTGGCCTCAGCAGTGATGGCAGTAAGTAGGGTACGTGACCCCGCTGAGAGTAGGGATTGTTGTTTTCTAATGACTCTCTAGACTACGAGTAGAATAAGTGTCATTATGAAGAGTTTGTTGTAACAAATAGACTAGTGTCTAGGCATATAGAGAGAGACATCTATCTGTCCATGGCCTTTTTTCTATTATCAAGGGATAGAAATGATTTATTCACGTACAAAAGGCAGAACAGTCATCAAGAATATGTCTTGACTGGGATATCATTGCATCATTTTGTTAAAGGGGAATTCTGGAGAAAAAAATTTGAGCATAGTCACCTGTAGCGCATCCACAGCGTATTTGAAGCTGCAGGAAATGTGCTGCGGATTCTACTATGAGCAGACACCCAGGGTGACCCCCACCGCAGCTCTGTGTGTATAGTAAGGTTTGGAGACTGGCCCATGCATCACAGTCACCAGTTTGTTTAGAAAACCTTTTCATTCTCCAAAATACCATTTTTTGATTGGGTCACAGGTGCCATATTTTGCTGCATATTTGCTGCTGCATATTTTCCTACCCATTAAAGTCAAGGAATAGCAAAATCAGCTGCGTATTTTGCTACCTATTGATTTCAATGGGTAGGAAAAAACACAGCAGCAAAATACAGCACTTGTAATTCTACCCTAAATAGAAACATGTAAAGATTTATTTGTTAATTATTATTATTGCTCATTAGTTCAGTGAAGTGGAGTTGATTGAAGTGGAGAATTATCCATTTTTCTTTTCCCATAAATTGTGACGGTGCATAACATGCCTCCCCCATGCATTGTGTATCTCTGGCACTTCCACAGAGATAAAGGGAGGGGGAGTTGACACGCTCCGTTCCTGGGGAGAGCTGTGGTGTCATGCAGGAGATCAGGGGTAAGACCCCCCACAATCATACACTTAACATATCTTTTGGATAGGGGATAAGTGTTCCTGCGCCACAGTACTCCTTTAACCTTCCTTACGTTTATCCTTCCCCTGCATTCCACAGCAGCTCCACACTCCTTGACCCCTAATGGACTGTATTTGTTGCTAAGAGTTGGAAACACTGTTGGATTACTGTATAAAACCAATCTTTACCTTTTCTGGGGATGATGGTGGTTGCCCAACTTACAAAATTTCCTTCATATTTCTCAGCCCAATGTCAAAAAGGTGGGACCAAGCTGCTCACATGCCACAATCTAATACAACCCCTGGCATGCCCTAACCTTTAAAGGGGTACTCGGCCCCTGGCATCTTATCCTCTATCCAAAGGATAGGGGATAAGAGGTTAGATTGCCGCGGTCCCGCTGCTGGGGACCCCCAGGATCGCCGCTGCGTCACCCCGCCATCGTTACTGCACAGAGCGAGTTCGCTCCGTGCATAATGACGGGCGATACAGGGGCCGGAGCAGAGTGACATCATGGCTCCGCCCCTCAGGACATCATGGCCCTTCCCCTTAATGCAAGTCTATGGCAGGGGGCGTGACGACCGCCACGCCCCCTCCCATAGACTTGAATTGACGGGGCAGGCCGTGACATCACGAGAGGCGGAGCCATGACATAACGATGCTACGGCCCCTGTATTGCCCATCATTACGTGCAGAGTGATCTCGCGGGGTGCTGCAGCAGCGATCCCCGGGGTCCCCAGCAGCGGGACCCCGGCGATCTGACATCTTATCCTCTATCCTTTGGACAGGGGATAAGATGTCTAGGGGCAGAGTACCCCTTTAAAAGGCATGACAAACTGTGGCTTTTAAAGTATTTTGGATGCTTAAAGGGGTTCTCCGGTGCTTACACATCTTATCCCCTATCCAAAGGATAGGGTATAAGATGCCTGATCGCGGGAGTCCCGCAGCTGGGGATGCCCGTGATAATGCACGCAGCACCCAGTTTCTAATCAGTCCCCGGAGCGTGTTCGCTCCGGGTCTGATTACGGGCGACTACAGGGCCGGCGGCGTGTGAAGTCATGCCTCCGCCCCCGTGTAACGTCAAGCTCCGCCCCTCAATGCAAGCCGATGGTAGCTAGAGTGATCCCCAGCTGCGGGACTCCCGCGATCAGGCATCTTATCCCCTATCCCTTGGATAGGGGATAAGATGTGTAAGCACCGGAGAACCCCTTTAAAATACTGTGCAAAAAAATTTGACATTTTCTTCACACAAAATACAGGAACCGCACAGGCATGCCTGGACTAATGTGGCTTCTACACGACTGACCAACAGGCACAAGGATTTGTCGTGGATGGCTATTAAGGGGGGGGGTTGCCTCTCCAGTCATTCATGCATGCCCATTCGGTACTTTACGGACTGTTCCCTGGGACCCATGGTGTTGTGTCGATCGAGGAGGCCTGGCGCCTTATAAACTGTTTTTAAGAATGCTATCTAGCCAGCCAAGAATCAACTCATTTTTAAGAGGGAGAACATGTCCGTCCAGGACTGCTGAAGGCCGATTCATGGCCTGCTAAAAGACTATTGCATTATGGACCATCCGGATGTTGAAGAAGAGGATTAAACCGCTCTCCTTCCCAGTTTTCCCCATGTGTGACTTTGTCTTTCAATAAAGTTTTGGGCCTGGGATTTCCCCTCCCTATCCCCTGTTCTCCCAATCCCCTACCCCTATCGCGGTCCCCTATGCCTTGTTGTTTGACGCTGATGTTTTTGATAAAGTTTTAATGCAGGAGTGTTAGTGTAGCATATGGTATGATTTATTGCGTAGGGAACCTGTGCTGTCATGCTATGTATGGTGAATGTATTATTTATTGTTTATATGACTGATGTTTGATTGCTAATAAAAGTTATTTTCAATCAAAACAGGCAAAAAACAATAAGAAATACGCCCCCCACCCCACCCACAATTCCATGGGAGGGGCATTCTGCTCTGACACATTTTCAGCCACATACTCTACTGTGCAATCACCATTCTTATACCATTCCTCCGAATGGCTACAAAATATGTTGGTACTATACAAAGATCGATAAGTATTCTGTTTATTATTATAATTTTTAGTTTTTTTTTATATATATATGTGGAAAATGTTTCCTACTCTCTATATTGGTCAAATTATGTGATACGAAAACCTTTATATGTTTCTACATCATCATTTTGTAGCAGAACTAATATTTTGGAATGTCATTTTTCTAAATATCATTGGGATCTTTTAATAACCTTATGCTGGAGACAAGGTGATAAATGTGTTATAGTTGTCTCCCAAGCTGTGTTATGATAAACATTCAGCAGACCTGTCTCTTTTATAATGAAATTACCATCGGGCTGTGTCGAGGCGCTGGAGCGATAGCAATGCAAATATCTTTACAGTACCATTTTGCTGTTTTATTTATGTAAGGAAGTCTGGTTGTTAAATATATCATTATCTGGTGATATATTTGTTTAAATGTATCTTATTTATCAAGCTACAGTTATTGCTATAGCTCCAGGGGTATTATCTCCTGCCTCTGTGTAGGGTACAATCCAATAATGTCTAGTACCAATATGATCATCAGGATGTGATATGTTTTTCATTGTAACCCCTTCCATATGCAGCTGAAGTAATATTTTCTATTCATAGCCCCATATTGACAAGGGGTAGGAGGCATTTTGTGTAAATAATAAAGTGCCCTCCCTCTGAACTGATCTTCGGAGAGGTTTAGGCTATGTTCACATGGTGGAATGTCCACACAGAAAATTTATGTGTAGACATTCCAATGACATCAGAGCCCTGGCAGAACATGCCGGCGCTAGGACCACTTGAAAAATGCACCGTGTAATAGATGGCAATGCATTTGTTTGCGGAATCTGAAATTCCACCATGTGAAGAGTGCAGCAGAATCCCATTGAAATCAATGGGACTCCACTGCTACGGAATTTGCATGCTGTTTATTTTAATGGGGATTTCTCAAATGCCATGTCACTTTCAAGACAAGAGGGGGCAAAAATGGAACTTGTTCCAGTGCCAGACCCAAGGTAAACATCACGACAATCAACTTTAGGCCAGGTTAAAACTTAAAAGTATTTTATTGGAAGAACATATCTACGCATTTTTGGCCCGGAATAGGCCCTTTGTCAGGAAAAAGTGTTGATACGAAAAATTAACCCGTACAGGACCCAGGGCGTATGAATACGCCCTGTGTACCTGGGTCTTAAGGACCCAGGGCGTACCTGTACGCCCATGGGAATTTCGGTCCCCGCCGTATGCCAGGTGGGGACCGGACTGGGGTGATTGCTAATAACGATCAGCAGGTACCCCGCGCAAATGCCCGGGGGGGGGGGGGGGATGGGACACTTGCGATTGGCGCCGATTCTGGGTCATACGGGTCTATGGTGACCAGGAAAATAAGGGGAATCGCGATTGTCTAAGACAGTGTTTCCCAACCCAGTCCTCAAGGCACACCAACAGTCCAGGATTTAAATTTTTCCCTGTTTTATTCCAATGGAGTAACTGAAAAAACCCAGAATGTTGGTGTGCCTTGAGGACTGGGTTGGGAAACACTGGTCTAAGACACCTACGATCCCCCTGAAGGGATAGGAGTGAGGTGGCAGGGGTGCCACCCCTCCTATTCCTGCTATTGGTGGTCTAGACGCGACCACCAATAGCAGATCGGGGGCGGGGGAGGTTAACTTTCGTTTTCCCCATTCTGCCCACCCATAATAGGTGGGGCAGAACGGGGGACCGAAGGGACCCGGGAGCCGAAGATCCACTTACCCGTCGGTGGAGGCTGCGGGACGGGATCGGTTGCGGTGATCGGCGCGGGCGGCATGTCGTGCAGCAGAAGAGGACAGCTCCCTGGATCAAACGGAAGCCGGTAAGTTGCCTAGCAACATCTGGAGGGTTACAGTCTGAGACTGTAGCCCTCCAGATGTTGCAAAACTACAGAGAAATTGCACCTCAAATTTTGGGGGGGGGGGGGGGCTTTTTTTTCCTTTTACCCCTTATGAAAAGGAAAAGTTGGGGGCTACACCAGCCTGTTAGTGTAAAAAAATAAAAAAAATTACACTGACATGCTGGTGTTGCCCCATACTTTTTATTTTCACAAGTGTTAAAAGGAAAATTCTCTTGAGTAAGGAAATACCTCATATGTGTATGTCAAGTGTTCGGCGGGCGCAGTAGAGGGCTCAGAAGGGAACGAACGACAGTGGGATTTTGGAGAGAGTTTTTCTGAAACTGTTTTTGTAGGGCATGTCGCATTTAGGAAGCCCCTATGGTGCCAGAACAGCAAAAAAAAAAAAAAAAAAAAAAAAAAAAACACACACATGGCATACTATTTTGGAAACTACACCCCTCAAGGCATGTAACAAGGGGTCCAGTAAGCCTTAACTTTTTGTTAAAGTTGGATGTGTAATTGATTTTTTTTTCCACTAAAATGCTAGTTTTCCCCAAAATTATTTTTTTTTTACAAGGGATAATAGGACAAAATGCCCCCCAACATTTGTAACCCCATCCCTTCTGAATATGGAAATACCCCATGTGTGGACAGCAAGTGCTCTGCTGGTGCACTACAATGCTCAGAAGAGAAGGAGTCACATTTGGCTTTTGATAAGAGAGTTTTGCTGAAATCGTTTTTTGGAGGGCATGTCGCATTTAGGAAGCCCCTATGGTGCCAGGACAGCAACAACAAAAAAAAAAAAAAAAAACACATGGCATACTATTTTGGAAACTACACCCCTCAAGGAACGCAACAAGGGGTACAGTGAGCCTTAACACCTCACAGGTGTTTGACGACTTTGTTAAAGTCGGATGTGTAAATGAGAAAAAAAATGCTCACTAAAATGCTGGTTTTCCACCATTTTACATTTTTACAAGGGGTAATGGGGTTACAAATTTTGGGGGTCATTTTCTCCTATTTCTTTTGAGTATGGAAATACCCAATGTGTGGATTTCAAGTGCTCTGCTGGTGCACTACAATGCTCAGAAGAGGAGGAGCGCCATTGATCTTTTGGAGACAGAATTTGGTTGGAATAGAAGTCGGGGGCCATGTGCGTTTACAAAGCCCCCTGTGGTGCCAGTACAGTGGAACCCCCCCACATGTGACCCCATTTTGGAAACTACACCCCTCACAGAATTTAATAAGGGGTGCAGTGAGTATTTACACCCCACTAGCGTTTGACAGATCTTTGGAACAGTGGGCTGTGCAAAAAAAAAATAATATATAAAGATAATTGTTTCTTTGCCCATTCTTCCTTACAAAAGTCTTCCATTTCTTTGAGATTTCTGGGCTGTCTGTCACGCACTGCTCTTTTAACCCCTTATGGACTCAGGGTTTTTCGGTTTTTGCACTTTCGTTTTCTCCTCCTTACCTTTTAAAAATCATAACCCTTTCAATTTTCCACCTAAAAATCCATATTATGGCTTATTTTTTGCGTCACAAATTCTACTTTGCAGTGACATTAGTCATTTTACCCAAAAATGCACGGCGAAACGAAAAAAAAAAATCATTGTGCGACAAAATCGAAGAAAAAAACGCCATTTTTGTAACTTTTGGGGGCTTCCGTTTCTACGCAGTGCATATTTTGGTAAAAATTACACATTATTCTGTAGGTCCATACAGTTAAAATGATACCCTACTTATATAGGTTTGATTTTGTTGCACTTCTGGAAAAAAATCATAACTACATGCAGGAAAATTTATACGTTTAAAAATGTCATCTTCTGACCCCTATAACTTTTTTATTTTTCCACGTACAGGGCGTTATGAGGTCTCATTTTTTGCGCCGTGATCTGAAGTTTTTATTGGTATGATTTTTGTTTTGATCGGACTTTTTAATCACTTTTTAATGGCATAAAAAGTGACCAAAATATGCTTTTTTTGGACTTTGGAATTTTTTTGCGCGTACGCCATTGACCGTGCAGTTTAATTAATGATATATTTTTTATAGTTCGGACATTTACGCACGCGGCGATACCACATATGTTTATTTATTTTTATTTTTTTTTTACACTGTTTTATTTTTTTTTATGGGAAAAGGGGGTTGATTCAAACTTTTATTAGGGAAGGGGTTAAATGACCTTTATTAACACTTTTTTTTTACATTTTTTTTTGCAATGTTATAGGTCCCATAGGGACCTATAACACTGCACACACTGATCTTCTATACAGATCACAGGCGTGTATTAACACGCCTGTGATCAGTGTTATCGACGCTTGACTGCTCCTGCCTGGATCTCAGGCACGAAGCAGTCATTCGCCAATCGGACACCGAGGAGTCCTGGTGTCCTGTCAGCTGTTCGGGACGCCGCGATTTCACCGTGGCGGTCCCGAACAGCCCGACTGAGCAGCCGGGTCACTTTCACTTTAGAAGCGGCGGTCAGCTTGGACCGCCGCTTCTAAAGGGTTAATACCACACATTGCCGCGATCGGCGATGTGTGGCATTACCCGCGGGTCCCGGCCGTTGATGAGCGCCGGGACTGACGCGATATGATGCGGGATCGCGGCGCGATCCCGCTTCATATCGCGGGAGCCGGCGCAGGACGTAAATATACGTCCTGCGTCGTTAAGGGGTTAAGGGCTATCCATAGATTTTCAATTATGTTGAGGTCAGGAGATTGTGAAGGCCATGGCAAAACCTTCAGTTTACACCTCTTGATGTTATTCCCCAGTGGATTTCGAGGTGTGTTTAGGATCATTATCCATTTGTAGAAGCCATCCTCTCTTTAACTTCGGCTTTTTCACAGATGGCATCAAGTTAGCATCCAAAATTTGCTGAAATTTTATTGAATCCATTTTTCATTCTATTCGTGAGATGTTCCCTGTGCCACTGGCTGCAATACAACCCCAAAGTATGATTGATTCACCCCCATGCTTAACAGTTGGACAGAGGTTCTTTTCATTAAATTCTCTTCCCCTTTTTCTCCAAACATACCTTTGCAAATTCCAGCCAATAAGTTCAATTTTAACCTCTTCGGTCCACAGAATTTGTTTCCAAAATGCATCAGGCTTGTCTATGTGTTCATTTGCAAAGTTCAAACGCTGATTTTTGTGGTGAGGACGTAGAAGAAGTTTTCTTCTGATGACTCTTCCATGAAGACCATATTTGTACAAGTATCTCTTTATAGTGGAATAGTGTACCACAACTCCAGTGTCTGCCAGATCTTTCTGGAGGGATTGTGCACTCAAACGTGGGTTTTACTGTATATACTCGAGTATAAGCCGAGTTTTTCAGCACGATTTTTGTGCGTAAAACACCCCCCCTCGGCTTATACTCGAGTGAACTCTCCACCCTCAGTGGTCTTCAACCTGCGGACCTCCAGATGTTTCAAAACTACAACTCCCAGCAAGCTCGGACAGCCATTGGCTGTCCGGGCATGCTGGGAGTTGTAGTCTTGAAACATCTGGATGGCCGCAGGTTGAAGACCACTGCCCGGGCCTTAGTCATCATCCAGCCCCCCTCCCCCTTTAGCTTTGTACTCACCTCCGCTCGGCAGGACGTTCGGGTGAGCTGGTCCGGGCCATCTGTGCTGCAGGACCGTCCGGTGGGGAGGGATAGTCGTTCCGGGCTGTCCAGCTTCACCGGGTGGGCCTCTTCTCCGTGCCCGGCCCCGGGATAATGACGTTGCCTTGACGACGACACACGGACGTAGCATCCCTGTGTTTCGTCATCAAGGCAACGTCATTAACGTCGAGAAGAGGCCCGCTCGGTGAATATGGACAGCCCGGAACGACTATCCCTCCCCAATGGACGGTCCTGCAGCACAGGTGGCCCAGACCAGCTCATCCGAACGTCCTGCCGGGCGGAGGTGAGTACAAAACTAAAGGGGGGAGGGGGGGGGCTGGATGATGATGAAGGCCTGGGCAGTGGTCTTCATTGATTGAGAACAATCCATAACACTGGCAGGTCTCAACTTTGCAAAGGGGGCGGTGCATGCTATAAATTCTGCAGGGTGCCCAAACTTTTGCAGATGCCATTTTTTTTTTCTGTTATTTTGAAGGTGTAAAGGATGGAAATAAAATCTAACTTTTGTTGACATATAGGAATGTCTAATCTTTAATTTGATGCCTTTTGGAGATTTTTCCATCTTTCCTTGGCTTCTTTATGCACATTAATACAAATTTTTACCTGGGGTGCCCAAACTTTTGTTCCCCACTGTATATATCACTACAGTAAAATCAATTAAAGTTTTCACATACAGCTGTTAATTAATAGACGTAGCTATCATAATGTTAAAAAAGTTGATCACTATAATTTAAAATTTACAAAAATCATCAATTATTTGTTCTTCATATGGCATGGCCCCCCATCGTTTCTCCATCTACTGATTAACTCTCTAAATGAAAGTTATTGGGGCATTAAGTTCACCATCAATAGCAGCTCTTTAAGTATTGAGTTCTTAGACCTCATTATTTCACATACTGATAGCAAATATATTACGACCACTTTTCTCAAAAGTATTGATACTATTAGTTCTATCGACTACTCTAGCGGTCACTAAAAAAAAAAAAATGGCTAGAGAATGTGCCGTATTCTCAGTACAAAAATATAAGAAATAATTGTACGAATGACCACGATTTCAGGGTTCAAGCAGAAATCAATTATTCACTGGCAAAAAATACCTGAAAAATTGCTGACAGATGCCTAAGAGAAAACAAAAAAAATCTCACTCAATTGGAGCGAATCAAACCCAAGTCAAAAATCCATGATCCAGATAGTGGGATACTAACTTTATAAGCCACCTATAGCAACTGCTCTGCCACAGGAGTTAAAAAGATCCTCAGAGACCACTGGCACATTTTGGTCAGTGATTATTTCTTAAGACACTATCCCAAAATACCATCTATTTACCTTTCAGAGGGCTTCCTCATTAAAAAATATCCTGGCTCCCTGCCAGGTCAAACAGCATGGCCCAACGTTCCCAAGGAGTGGAAAAAATAAAATAAAAGCAGATGCTTTGGCTGCAATGAAAATCAAACACAATTTTGGGTCTTTTAGTTCTACTGCTACTGGGGTAACCTTCACAATTAAGTTCCATCTTAATTGCAAATCTGAATATATTATACATCTAATCCAATGCCATATATAGCCGGACAACACAAAAGCTCAGTAGTTGGATCAACAGATTTAAGAACTAAATATACTGCTCAAAAAAATAAAGGGTAACATATCCTAGATCTGAATGAATGAACTAATCATATGAAACACTTTCGTCTTTAAATAGTTGAATGTGCTGACAACAAAATCACACAAAAATTATCAATGTATCAATGGAAATCAAATTTATCATGCCTTGGAGGTCTGGATATGGAGTCACACTCAAAATCAAAGTGGAAAACCACACTATAGGCTGATCCAGCTTTGATTTAATGTCCTTAAAACAAGTCAAAATTAGGCTCAGTAGTGTGTGGCCTCCACTGGCCCCTATTACCTCCCTACAAGGCCTGATGAGGTGAACAGTCTGTCACGTGGCATTGGTGGATGGAGCAAGACATGATGTCCCAGATGTGCTCAAGTCGAATTAAGGTCTGGGGAATGGGCGGGCCAGTCCATTGCATCAATGCCTTCCTCTTGCAAGAACTGCTGACACACTCCAGCCATATGAGGTCTAGCATTGTCGTGCATTAGGAGGAACCCAGGGCCAATTACACCAGCATATGGTCTCACAAGGGGTCTGAGGATCTCATCTCTGTTCCTAGTGGCAGTCAGGCTACCTCTGGCAAGCACATGGAGAGCTATGCAGCCCCCAAAAAATGCTATGCCACACCATTACTGACCCACCACTAAACCAGTCATGCTGGAGGATGTTTAAGGCAGCAGGACGTTCTTCACAGCGTCTCCAGACTCCTGTCATGTCTGTCACATGTGCTCAGTGTGAACCTGTTTTCATCTGTGAATAGCACAGGGTGCCAGTGGCAAATTTGCCAATCTTGTTGTTCTCTGGCAAATGCTAAACATCCTGCACGGTGTTGGACTGTAAGCACAACACCCACCTGTGGTCGTCACACCCTCATACCACCATCATGGAGTCCGTTTCTGACTGTTTGAGTGGACACATGCACATTTTTGGCCTGCTGGAGGTCATTTTGCAGGGCTCTGGCAGTGCTCCTCCTTGCACAATGGCAGAGGAGCGGTCCTGCTGCTGGGTTGTTGCCCTCCTATGGCCTCCTCTGCGTCTCCTTATGTACTGGCCTGTTTCCTGGTAGCGCCTCCATGCTCTGGACACTATGCTACAGATTTAATCCATCCGGACACTGTAACCAATCTGATTCATTCCAATATGATTAAGGTAGTTGATAATACACATTGCATCAAACCAATGTGCCACTCTGATAACATTACACCTTTCCCTCTGAATTCAAGTGTTGTTGATACCCATTTAGATTTATTGAATTCATCTATCCTTACTACACATGACAACATCATCACTTGCACGAATATGGAGAACTCTAATGACAACATTTTTGAACACACGTTGACAAATGAGTCTATTGTGACTACACCATCTCATTCATCATCTTTTTTTAGTCTCCCGTCCGGTCCATGCCGATGTTGTAAAACTGTTCTATCAAGTCCGCTCCAAAGGATGATCACCAATTTTTTTTCCAATAGCCTCTCCCATTCTAACCAACAGATCGACAAAAAGAAAACACGAGCTAGGGGCTGTCTTGGGGGAACCAAGCGAAACAAATGAGGTTCTAAACACAACAGTGATACCCATTCAAAAGAAAAACCGCTTGTAAAATTATTTAATCTATCCAATTTTCTTCTCAACGAAAATTTAATTAAATTACTCTCAAAGGGATTGTCGTTTTGTCCGACATCCAAACCTGACAACTGCCAGTTATTCTTGGATTTGAATAAATACGTGCGTAAACTCATATTGACTCGTAATTTTTCCATCTTAGCTAAACAACAAATTAAGTTGGATGATGAATCCAATACTTCTTGTCCCTCACTGAATACATTACCTTTGCAGGATATAACACATGATATGCCCTTACAATCCTCTTTACCTATACCGATAACTCATGTTGAAGTAAAACCTGTATCCCAATTCTACCCAGGTCATCATCGGGGAGGCTTCCTTGAAACTTTTTATCACATGATGGCGAATGATTTTCGATCATTAACAGTAGATCCCCTTTCTTACACTGACAATTTGACCCCCTTAGAACGCAGGTCTCTACAATCTAACTCTGAATTGATCATACGCCCTGCCGATAAGGGGGAGGGATAGTCCTGTTGGACAAATCAGCATATCTTAAGGAGGCAGCTAATATATTATCTGATACACATTATTATGCACTTTTATCACATGACCCCTCTCCTGAGCATTTTGCACTTTATTGTAATTTAATTGATAGGGCTGATAAATCACAACTATTGAATAAAAAAAGAAGAGTTTTTTGAAAATCACATCATACCAGCTAGCCACTTATTTACCCAAAGTACACAAGTGTACCACTAGTCCTCCCGGTCGCCCGATTATATTGGGGATCGGGTCGATTACTGGACACTTGTCACATTATATTGATTTATTTCTACAACCTTTAGTAGTACAGTTACCCGCATAGCTAAAAGATTCAACACAGTTGATTAGAGAACTCAATTCACTAGAGATCCCTATTAATTATGTTTTTCTTACTTTAGATGTGTCAGCACCTTAGGAATTCAGGCCATTTTACATGATCTAAGACCGAATGAATATTTGAATATGGACCAGTGCAAGTTTTTAATTGAGGGCATCCAATTTATTTTAGAACATAATTGCTTTGATTTTAATAGTCAGATTTTTAGGCAGATTAAAGGCTGTGCAATGGGGACTCGTTTCGCCCCAAGTTATGCGAATTTATGGGGCTATTCGAGTCACTTTTCATCGCACAGCCTGATTCCCCTTTTTTTAATTACATACATTTTTTTAGACAGTACATTGATGACCTATTTATTTTGTGGACCAGTACGTACCGACAAGCACTAGATTTTGTTGCTTTTATTAATAATAACACATATGGGCTCACTTTTACACCTCATTTTTCAGAATCATCTGTACAGTTTCTGGATCTAGAGATTTTTAAAGATCATAATGGCACGTTAAAGACAAACTTTTTTTTAAACTGTTGATGTGAACAGCTTCTTGGATTATCGGAGCGGTCACTATCTCAAATGGCTGAAAAATGTACCCTACGGACAATATTTAAGAATACGTAAAAAACTGTTCGGATAATGCCGATTTTAAAACAATCATGTATTTTACGTAAGAGATTCATGGAAAAGGGATATCCTAAGCAGATCCTGACACAAGCCTATAACAAAACAAAAAATCTTAAAACAAATAGAACTTGCACAGACCAAAAATAAATCTACTAATAATATCCAGAATATTGATATTAAACATAACTTTCTGACCACCTTTAACTGTGCTTCAGGATCTGTTAGGAGGATTCTAACTAAACATTGGTCAATTGTTAAATGTGACCCCATTCTAAAAGATCTAGTACCTGCCCACCCACGTATTACTTTTAGAAAATCTATGTCCCTCCGGAATTATCTGGCGCCTAGTAAACTGAAAAATTATGCCATTGTTAACACGGTTCTAAAAAAATCTGTAAATAAAAAATGCTACAAAAAGTACAAACCGCGTTATGTTGTAATATTATCCAGGACAATTGCAGTAATTTTGGATCCAACATTACCAAATGAATAATTTTTTATGAAGACCGATTGCAATTGTGAAATTGACTATGCGGTTTATCTATTAGAATGTCCTTGTAAATTACAATATGTGGGCCGCACCATTCTGATGGTTGAATATTCGGAAAGGGTTCCCTTTACATAGCGTATCGCGCCATTTTGCATTTACACATGAAAATAACCCTGAGTTATTAAAGCTTTATATCATTGATGTAATACCGAAAGAGGCTCGTAATCGCTTTCAGAAACTAATTAACAAAGAATCCTATTGGATTTACAAGCTTAAATGCTTGCACCTGGATGGGTTAAATGAAACGATTGAAAATACAGCATAGAGGGATGATGTGAGCATTTTTCCTTATGTGTCATTGATGTACCACTCTTGTTTGTTTTTACAATTTTTTTATATACTATTGTCATATGGTTTACGGAATGTACCTTTTTGGATTGATGACAGCTTCCTTCCTGTCCGCTTGACCTGTGGTTCACTTCCGCCCCACTCCTGGAACCCGGTCTCGTGGCGTGACGTGAGGTAATGGTCTCCTGCAATACGGTATTATTTGTATATACCATATTTATCGGCGTATAACACGCACTTTTAAAACTTTAATTCAAGGCAAAAAGTCTGCCTGCGTGTTATACACCGATAAATCTTTTTGTCACTGATTTAAAGTGGCCGCAGCAGCGGCTGCTTGTTTAGGATTAGCAGCCTGGCCACGGTCACTTTAAATCAGTGACCAGCGCGCGGCTCCCCCTTTGTTTTTTTTACATTTTCCTTCTTTTCCCCTCTGCTTTTTATTGTATTGTTTTTTTATTCATCTTCGTTACCTAGCCGCGCTCGCCAGGCCAGGTCCGGTGTCGGCTGCGGTCAGTGAAGCCCGATGAGTGATGTCCTCTGCTAGCTCCGCTGCACAAGATCAGGGACGTCCCTCATTCAATGCTGCTGCCGCTGTGACTATTCTAAGGTGGCTGCGGTTGGGCTGCCAGCGGCGACCACACTGACCAGCGGCAGATGCAGCGAATGATGAGTGACGTCCCTGATGCTGTGCAGCTGGCAGAGGATGTCACTCATCCAGCTTCACTGACCGCAGCCCGCAAGACCCGACACCGGACTTGGCCTGCCGAGCGCGGCTAAGTAAGGAAGAATGGAAAAATGTATATATCAAAAACAGAGGGAAAGGGCATGATGTGAGGGGGGCAAGATGAGAGGGGGCATGGTGAGAGGGGGGCATGATAAGACAGTGGGGAATGATGAGTGTAAATGTGGCACACGGGCTGATAAAAGGGGAGGAATGATGTGGCACTGGAAGGGGGGACCAAACTGAAGTTCAGGCAAAATCAAAGTTAGAGGGATGGTATGGCATTTAGTCTTTCATTTATCTTATATGTATTTTTTGGGGGGTGCGTGTTATACGCCAGTGCGTGTTATACGCCGATAAATACGGTATATCTGAGATATGTCATTGTCTTGTTTGAACCTGAGGAAGATGCCTGTCCTGGCATTGAAACGCGTTGTTCTATTTCCTATTAAACTACCTCGGTTTTACATACCTGCTCTTATTATTAAGCACTGGTGCCCTTTCTATTGCTGCTATCCTTTGCTTGCGCCTGGAGAATCCCTAAGTGGTTTGGAGGTTATCGTTGAACATCTGGACACTATGCTGACAGACACAGCAAACCTTCTTGCCACCCACCCTGACAAAGCACAACGCAAAACGTATGTTGGGGTGGAGTTGATAGGTGGTAACATGCATGGCGGGTAATCTCGCTTGGCTGTTTCTGTTTCTATCCAGCTTTTGAGCATATAGGATGTCTTCTAGTTTATGATAATTTCTCTCTGGTTGACCTCATGGTATTATCCTTTTTCGTATGTAAACCCTTGTGTCTGATTTTTCAGAGAGCTAATCCATTCATACTTTGCTTCTGTTCCCATATTCCACGATTTGTTGTACTTCCTGTACCATCTCCAGTCATCTGTTTTTGTCACCCACAGGGCCTACATTTTAATGTTCTATCTACTTTTAAATGTATGTCTATTTTTATACATGTTTAATAAAACATCAAGATTTTACATAATTGATTCTTTTTTGATTGTGAGTATTTTTTTTCTCCAGTTTTTCCCCATTGATTTCATCCCTCCAAACAGATCCAATAGGTTTGAGCGTTTGAAGCGGCTAGAGGTCTATTGGATCTATAAGGTTAGCACATTGCAACCTCTTGGGCTCAACGAGATCTCAGAGACCATCTTAGTGTAATGTAATATATTGCCATTGTACAATTTCTTTTTTCCCACCTTGGTTTATTCTGCACCAATCCATTATAACCACATCATGTCATATATAATTGCATTTTCGATTTTGGGTTATTTTTGCACCATTCCATTATGATCACATGGGTCATTGTTGGGTATACATATTATTCTGCCTTTGCTCAAACAATTCATTATTCTGAACCTGGTTATGATTAATAGTATTCTTACCCTTGAAGTTTAATTGGCTGTATTAATACTTTAGTCTCCCAAGCCCTAGCCAAGTAGGACCCCCAAATTCATACTTTTTTATATTTGTATATTGTTCTATTTCTAAATCAACTATCCCATAATGGACATATTATAAAACCTTTTTTGTTGCAGTTCATGTCAGCCGTTTTTTTTTAAACTATTTGTATATATATATATATATATATATATATATATATATATATGCACATATCAAAATATTAGCCCATAACTCGGGTTAATCATCATGTTCACATCTGAATTTTATGTTTCGCTTAATCACTCCCGGACTAAGCGGAGTGGAACGCATTGTAGTGTGAGGTGGGGGGGGGTACACACACCGGAGCAGGCTGCGCTACACATTGTGGTTGGTATCATCTCATGAAGTGACCCTTGGTTTACTTTTGTCGCTAATTGTATCTATATTGGCCTAGTGCCGCCTACAAAAGTAGTTTATTGTACATGCATGTACCCTGTAACATTGATGCTTATTGTGAACTACTTGTATATGAGAACAGCCCACTTTAGTCTTTCATTATATCATATACATAGTTCAGTGTTGTTACTATTGATATCAGTATATGTGATCTTACATAATTTTAGTATATCCCATGTTAACCAAGCGGTACTACACTACATTTGTCACTGTTCTCCCATTGTTTATATATCCATCTGGTGTTCCCCCCCACCGCATGTTTTTTATATGTGTGTGATGCATGTTTTTTTATGCTGTGGGATTCGTTGTTCTTGGAATATTATTATTATTATATATATATATATATATATATATATATATATATATATATATATCCAAATAAAATTTTACATTTAATTTATTCTTTGTGTATACATTTTTTTGAGATAAATGGGGTTTGATTTATGTAGGTTGAAAAGGCTTTGTAACCCCTCCTCCCTGGAAGTAGAAGTGAGTGGATGGTATGGGAGCCCCTAAAATAGGAATTTCTGCTGCAGAAAAATTTGTAGTGAAAATTCCACTGTGCACGGTGCAGCAGAATCCCAATGAAAAAAAGGAAGCTCTGGAACATTAAGTAGTGGAGTGTAGGGGCACATGACAGAGGGAGACTGTGCCAGGAGTTAAGGTGTTAAAGGGGTACTCCGGTGCTTAGACATCTTATCCCCTATCCAAAGGATAGGGGATAAGATGCCTGATCGCGGGAATCCTGCAGCTGGGGACGCCTGTGATCATGCACGCAGCACCCCGTTTGTAATCAGTCCCCGGAGCGCGTTCGCTCCGGGACTGATTACGGTCGACCGCAGGACATGACGTCACACGGGGGCGGGGGCATGACGTCACACGCCGCCGGCCCTGCGGTCGACCATAATCAGTCCCGGAGCGAACACGCTCCGGGGACTGATTACAAACGGGGTGCCACGTGCATGATCACGGGCGTCCCCAGCTGCGGGACTCCCGCGATCAGGCATCTTATCCCCTATCCTTTGGATAGAGGATAAGATGTCTAAGCACCGGAGTACCCCTTTAATGTGAGCCAGTGTGGTGGGACGAGGGTGGAGTTAGGGAGGATATATTAAAAATAAAGAAAGAAAGGTTAGGAGGAGGGAGTTCTGTCTGCAAGGGAATCAAAGGAAGGAAGATTGACAAAGTGTGCTCGTCTGCCATGTTTGACGCTGTGGGAGGCTGCACTGCTGCGAGGCATCACACAGGGGCGGGGCCGTGACGTCACAATGCTCCGGCCCACATGATCGCCAGTAATCAGACCCGGAGCGAATGTGCTCCAGGGACTGATTCTAACAGGGTGCTGCATGCAAGATCACGGGGGTCCCCAGCGAGCAGGCATCTTATCCCCTATCCTTTGGATAGGGGATAAGATGTCAGTGCCGGAGTACCCCTTTAATGCATGGTAAAATTGCAACACGGGAATACAGCTTAGTAAGTGAGGTAAACATGGGAAAAGGTGGGAGGCTGAATGCAAACAACTAAAATTTTGCAGATTAAGACCATAAAATACATTTGAGTTACTCACATTAGTGTAAATAGTTCCCTCCTGGTCCTAGTCGGATCAATAAATCAAAAAAAAAAGGAAAACTAATCTGTGACAAGAAGTGATCGAGAAACCACAGGGACAGGGCAGAACCAAAACAGAACCTGGGATCAGTGATTGGGTTTAAATAGAGATACTGATCAGCTATGAGAACCAGCTGCGCAGAACAGGTAGAGTTAACTGTTGCCTTGCTAGTGTAAGGGTCGGTTCATACTATGTTAGGAAGCAGAAGTGTCATTACTTCATTTATATTTCCCATTTATTTGGGCTTTTGGTCTGTGGCAATTTTTCCTGCTGTGTGTGACACCAGCCTTAAAGGGGTTCTCCACTACCTTAACCTACTTGTGGTAGTTAGTTAGTACTGTGGCTATATGTTATTATGGCTTTTTTTTTTCCGGTTGCTCACGGTACTGTGTGTGGTGTTTTTCTTACCTTGGTTCCAGACCCGGAAGCTGGTTTCTTCATTTGCTTCCTGCCTTGCCTCGACCACTTTTTTTTTTTATTCCGCCGCCATCTTGCCATCGGGACGTCACCGTGGAGGGTGGTGTGTGGGAGGCCGGCCTGCCCCTCGCTCCGTATGTGCCCGCCTCCCACGTGACTGAATCCTCTGGCATCATCAGTGCGCACCTCCTTACTTTCAGCTTCTTCTAAGCTGAATGCGGATTGGGCTGCTTTCGGCTAATTGGATCCCGTGATGGGGGCATGTCCAGTTCGTCCTCGCTCAGGAGGGTCATCTGCGCATGTGCCATTGTGATGTCAGCCTCGGGCCTGATGCGCTGGGGGATTGTCAACCCTAACCTTGCCAGAGGGGAGTCCCTGAGCGCTGGACAGCTCCCGAATGTTTGCTATGGCAGTGTTTCCCAACCAGGGTGCCTATAGCTGTTGCCAAACTACAACTCCCAGCATGCCCAGCTAGGGTTAACAATCCCCCAGCGCGTCAGGCCCGAGGCTGACATCACAATTGCACATGTGCAGATGACCCTCCTGAGCGAGGACGAACTGCGCATGCGCCCATCGCGGGATCCGATTCGCCGAAAGCAGCCCAATCCGCATTCAGCTTAGAAGAAGCTGAAAGTAAGGAGGGTGAACGCTGATGACGCCAGAGGATTCAGTCGCGCGGGAGGCGGGCACGTACGGAGCGAGGGGCAGGCCGGCCTCTCACACACCACCCTCCACGGTGACGTCCCGATGGCAAGATGGCGGCGGAATAAAAAAAAAGTGGTCGAGGCAAGGCAGGAAGCAAATGAAGAAACCAGCTTCCGGGTCTGGAACCAAGGTAAGAAAAACACCACATACAGTACCGTGAGCAACCGGGAAAAAAAGACATAATAACATATAGCCACAGTACTAACTAACTGCCGCAAGTAGGTTAAGGCAGTGGAGAACCCCTTTAAGGGTCACACATGTGGGGGATATTTATCAAAACCTGTGCAAAGGAAAAGTTGCCAATTGCCCATAGCAACCAATCAGATTACTTCTTTCATTTTGCAGAGGCCTTTTTAAAAATAAAAGAAGCGATCTGATTGGTTGCTATGGGCAACTGGGCAACTTTTTCCTCTGGACAGGCTTTGATAAATCTCCCCCCACAGAGACAGTTCTTTTACGCTATTTGCGTAATTCCCAGTGGGGGACATTTATCAAAGTCAGTATACGTGCACTCATGTTGTACACTGGATTTTTTGGTGTAGTTGGAGTGTATATGCACCAGATTAACTAAATGGTGCAGGGCATGTCATAAATATGGCGCTAGTACGCTTTTTTTTAATTTCACTTCAGAGTAGCGATTTGTATGATTCATTCTCTGACTTTTCTGAGAATTTTCACCTGTTCTGCACCAAAAAAGGCTCCAAACCTGTTGATAAATTCCCCACTCAATGGGGGAGATTTATCAAAGCTTGTGCAGAGGGAAAGTTGCCCATAGCAACCAATCAGATCACTTCTTTCATTTTTCACAGGCCTTTCTAAAAATGAAAAAAAAAAAAGCGATCTGATTGGTTGCTATGGGCAACTGGGCAAGTTTTACTCTGCACAGGTCTTGATAAATCTCCCCCCACACTGTGAACTGAGCTGTTAATGTAGTTAGACTAGGTCCACTTTGAAATTGCAGGCAAAAATTCCGCTTACTAAAATGTATAGTATAGTGAATGGGTTTCCATTCACAAATTCACACTACGGAATTTGTGAACGGAAAATCCACTTGAAAATTTCCGCCTGACGAAAGGCGTTGCTCATTCTCCAGGTGGAAATACTCGTGGAACACATTGCTGTCTATTGGAGACTGCAGTGTCCGTGCGCTAATTCAGTCGGCCGCACTTGGAATCTCCGGGCGGAAATTTTCTGCCCGGAGATTCCACAGTGTAAACCTAGCCTTACAGAAATGGCGTACCTTGCAATGCTACCCTGCTTACACAACTCCCATTAAAGATAGTGGGAATCCTACAAATTGTGTAAAACTTTTTCCTGCTTTACCCTCAAAAAGTGTAAAAAATAAAATGTATAAACATATTTGGTAGTGCCACGTGCATAAATGTCAAAATAGAATGTTAATGATCCTAAATGGTGACCGGCATAAGCGTTAAAAAAAAAAAAAAAAAAAGTCCAATATTGCTGATTTTTTGTCACATTTTATAAAAAAAAATATAAAAAGCGATTTAAAAGTTTCATATACGCAAATGTAGTATTGATAAAAAGTACAGATCACGGTGCAAAAGAAATTTCTTCACACAGCCGCTTATACGGAAAAATGATAAAGTTATAAGTCATCAAAATAGAGGGTTTTTAAACATACTAATTTGGAAAAAAAAGATTGAGATTTTTTTTTAAAGTGGTACAATAGTAGAAAAGTACGGTACACTGCTCAAAAAAAGGGAACACTTAAAAGGGGTACTCCGGCCCTAAGACTTCTTATCCCTATCTAAAAGGATAGGGATAAGATGTCTGATCGTGGGCATCCGGCTGCTGGGGACCCCAGCAATCTAGCATACAGCACCCACCTGTGAGCACTGCAGGAGGCGCTGGAGGCTCCAAGTCTTATGCCTTCCGACCACGGGGACGGAGTATTGTGATGTCACGACTCCGCCCCCGTGTGATGTCACGCCCCGCCCCTCAATGCAAGTCTATGGGAGGGGGTGTGGCAGCCATCACGCCTGCTCCCATAGACTTGCATTGAGGGGGCGGAGCGTGATGTCACACGGGGGCGGAGTCGTGACATCGGAGTTGTGGCACCAGCCAAAGGCTGTCCAGGTGTACTGGGAGTTGTAGTTTTTCAACAGCTGGAGACACACCGTTTGAAAAACACTAGAGCCTTCATGTATCCCTCATGTGTGGTGTATAAATCAGTGTTTTCCAACCAATGTTCTCCAGCTCTTGCAAAAATACAAATCCCAGCATGCCTGGATAGCCTTTGGCTGGGGGTTGTAGTTTTGCTGAAGGCACCCTGGTTGGAAAAGCCTGGTGTGTGTATAGTTATATACACACACAAACACTTCTCCCCACCCAACATGCAAGGCCGTGATTAAGCACTTACAATGAGATGGATGTTTTCAGTGCCAGCTGCCTCACTCCCCCACGCGACCTTCGTGGCGGCCATGCACGCAGACAGAACACAGCAGACTTCCCCAGCGCGGTGGTGTCTGCTCAAGAACATTTTTTATTTTTCTTAAAAGGCCGTCCATAGAAGGAGCAGGAGAGCTTATCTCTATCCGTGTTCTTAGACACAGATAGAGTTAAACTCTGCAGCTCCTTCTGTCGTAATGACAGCCCAGGATCTAGCAGTATACCCTTGGGTGGTATTGAGGATAAACCACACCCTGGCCTCACGAATACAAGAGGTTAATGCCATTTCCCCCCAGGGTAACAACATCTGCCCTCATCACACTTCTAATGATAGTTTTTGTCTAAGCACATGACTGTGTCCAGGCCCCCCTCAGACACGGGCCCTCTGGAAGTGCCTGAATGCCCAACATGTCAGTCAGACCCTGGTGTGGCTTCTGGAGGTGGTCAGGAAGCCAAAAAGCTTGCAGTGCCTCCCATTAAATGCAGTTGTTCTAAAGGCCAAAGAAGTCCCATGCTTGGGGCAGTGTTTCTCAACCAGTGTGCCTCCAGCTGTTTGCAAAACTACAACTCTCAGCATGCTGGGAGTTGCAGTTTTGCAAACAGCTGGAGGCACAATGGTTGGGAAATGCTGGCTAAGGGAGTTAAATTCTTGAGGTAAAATCCATACTTTTTATAATAAGCAAACATATTTTCCAACACCAGGTGGCATGCTATAGTTTTTTTACAATACACATCTGAAGTTGTGCGAACAAAGGAATACCTAAATGTCAAAGTAAGTTCGCACTGTGTAATATTTACCAATGTATTTTATTTTGTGCATTTTGGGAATAAAATCTTGCATAAACACCTTATGCCACAAAAAAAAAAAAAAAAAAAAAAAAATACATTAACATTATCTAATGAAAAAAAAGCAACAACAAAAAAAAAAGGTAATGATAATACAATACAAAGATGTTAGACTTGATTTTTGTCTCAATAAAGTGGCCTACTATCTAGGAACTGTCAAAAGTTTGATCATTCAGGGTCTGGATGTCCGGACCCCCACCAACCACTAGAACACGCCAGGATAAGCCCCTCTCTCCTCCCCTTGCTGCAGGAGATAGATTCTAAGTCTATGGGGCCCGCCTCCTGCAGCGAGACAGAGAGGGCAGCAAAGTGGGGGGAGAAGGCCTTCTCTTGGCTTGTTTTAGTGATCTGTGGGGGTCGAAACGCCCAGACAATGACCAATCAAAATGTTGACATGTCAAAGGTTTGTTGAAATGAAAGTAACACTATAAGGGGAAACTGTAAAGGGAGATATCGCTCAAGGCTCGTGGGAGGGAAGAAGCCACAGGGGAACGGCCCCAATGACTGGTGGTTCAGGAAGTGATGACAGGTTCCAACCAGAAATATTAACATTAGTCCTTTTTTACATCCTAAGTCACCAGGGAGGCTGACATTAAAGGAAATCTGTTACCAGTGTCACCTGCACTAACCTGTTGGTACCGACAGGAGACACTGATGACAACGGTACTTGCCTTGTCCCGTTCCGTGGCGGGGATCTTCAGTAATCTCCTCCGTTAGCTTCGCTCCGGGCACTCTGCTTGGGGCATGGGCGGAGCTTACTGATGTCACCGCTGCTGTTCTCTCACAGAGAGACCCAGCAGAGAGCAGTAGCGGTTTGGGGCATGGGAGGAGCTTAGTGACGTCACCACTGCTGCTCCCTAGCTGCTCCCTGCGAGAACAGCAGCGGTGATGTCAGTAAGCTCTGCCCGTGCCCCAAGCAGGGTGCCCAGAGCGGAGGTAATGGAGGAGATTGCAAAAGATTCCCGCCACGGAACGGGACAAGGTGAGTACCGTTGCCATCAGTGTAAACAGGTTAGTGCAGGTGTCACTGGTGACAGATTTCCTTTAATACTTTTACTGCCAAAGACCACCAGGAATACAAGCATTAACGCCTATACTAGCCTATACAACCAAGGATGTAGGCCATAACCATGACTGCCCAAATCTGTAAGTGACTTCTCCCCTGGTGACCATAAAGAGACATATGTGAAGGAACAGGGCAAATCTGGACTTTTGCCCTAGGGCCCATAAGAGGTGTTCCAGTTAACAACATAATACCAAACTAATGTGTAATCCATAGACTAGAGAATGAGGGTCTATTTGTGGATGGGGAATGGTCTGGGGGGGGGGGTGTTAACTGTCAGGACCCTTTTCAATCTCCCAAATGATCTCCCAACTGAATGGAACATGGACACCACCACATAGAGGGGGGGGGGGCCCTTGAGCCCATCTATACCCAGCGCCAGCTGAAGGTTGCTGCTTATAACAAACATGGAGGTAGGTAGCTTTGTGCAGGCTATTTCAACTGTTTAAATGTCTCTTTCAAATTTGAGCGCCACATTCACACAGTTCTGCTTCATTTGTGTTTACGGTGCGCAAGGCGCTACAGTATGATGGGGACATATTACAAGTTTGGTGGAGTGGCAATGACATAGGATCGCACACCCTGTTTGTTTACCACGTGCATGCACAGGATGCACAGGATGCACAGAGATCACCAGATCACATCAGTGTTTAGCAGGTTATTTCCATCACATAAATCATTAATAGATTGTGTCTTGTTAGATTGAGTTATAATCATTATATTATATCTACTAACCGGCCAGAACATATAGCAGCCTATCTGGAGCATGGATGAGATTAAAATGATGCGGCACCACCACCACCCGGAAAAATTATTGTGTATACCCATGATGATAAAAATATTTAATATACTCAAAATATTTTATTGAAGCTTAACCGCTAAAGTATGTTTCATAATCAGGTTACAATGTAACATTGTTGTTTCAAGTGAGACATCACTATTTGTCAGGATAGGTTGATTGTAAAATAAATCTTTTGACTCCACCCAAACACTGAAAATTTCTCCTACAAACGTGTACATGACATTACGTGACATTATACAGTACGTACTGTGCGGCAGTGATTGTTCTTCTACTGCTCAGTCAGCAGTGGACAGTCTACCATGCAGACAATAGCTTTAAGACACAGGGCTCTCATAAGGGTTTTTATTGCTTCATGCATCATTTTAGTAACATTCATGTGTTATGCCTTTTACTGCTGTGAGCTGGCCATTTATATGTTACCAATGACTGGCATTTTGGACTATAAGTTCTTGCTCTATTGTTTTGTACTGTTACTGCCACCTATGTGTTTTACTTAAAATGGTATTCCGTCCCTAGACATCTTATCCTCTATCCAAAGGATAGGGGATAAGATGTCTGATCGTGGGGTCATGCTGCTGGGACCCTCTCTGCTGGGGCACCCCAGTCATCTGGTGCGCAAAGCGAACCTCTCTCCATGCTGGATGACTAGCGATGCGGTGCCGGAGGCTTGTGATGTCACTGCCACACACGCCCTCTCCCATAGACTTGCATTGAGGGGTATGGCCTGACATCACGGGTGGGCATGGCCATGATGTGACGAGCCTCCGATGCTGCAGCCTGCATTCTAAACGAATGGCGGTTGCTGCAGGGAGATAAGATAGGGGATAAGATGTTTAGGGGCGAAGTACCCCTTTAAAGGGAACCTGTCACCATGAAAATCCAAATAATCAGCATTATGATATTGAAAAGGAAGAGGTGAACAGATGGAAATATATCTTCTTTTTCAACTATATGTCCTCAGTATTAAATGGGCACTGTCATGAACTTTTTTATATATATATATATATATATATATATATATATATATATATATATGTTGTAGTAGTGATGTACTGCAACATATTTCTAATATACTTTAATCATTTTTTTTGTAATTAAAATACGTTATTTTTAATTTGAAATCCGGCCACTAGGAGGGAGATGGCTGCAGCCTGCTGTGACGTCACAGATTAATTCGGACCGATCCTGGCCGGGCATCGGTCTGAATTCGGTCAGGCTGCGCTCGCTCCCTGCCAGTCAATCAGACAGGCGGGAGCGAGTGCTTTGAACTATAAGGATGCGCACAGGCTCCCTGGCCTTGCATGCCGGCCCCGGCTCTCAGTGTGAGTGTAAACCCTGCACTTAAGTCTTTTTCGGGGGGAGGGGGGTGGGGGATAGCGGGTTGAACGACGGGATTCAGGAGGCGATAGCGGGTTGCACGGCGGGGTTCGGGAGGGGATAGCGGGTTACACGGCGGGGTTTGCAGGTACTGTTTTCACCACAGGGGGCCTCTAGTTGTTTCTTCACTACAACTCCCAGCATGCCCTGACCAGCCAATAGATGTCAGGGCAAGCTGGGAGTTGTAATGGTGAAACAACTGGAGGCACACTGTATAGATGAACTAAGGGCGGAAGTGTCAGCCCCAGCAGGCATCAGTGATGTCGTGCCTGCTGGGGAAGTCTGCCTGGTAGTGAGCACACTACCAGGCAGACAAAAAGGCATTTTTTATATAGTAGAAAAAAAATGTAAAGGCAGGGAGAGGGTTAGGGAAAGATGGGCAATAGGCAGGGACAGAAAAAAAAATAGGATGGTGGGAGCTACTCTATAAAGGTCCGTTCCTTAGATTCCTTCTGTTGTTCCCCCTGTCCTAAAGCACTATTACAGTATTAAAAATGGGTCATAAAGTATAAACCACATCATAAGAACTGGCAACACAGGAATGCTGTTAAACTGCCTACTGCTTATTCTGTTTACATTTTATGCATTGTCTGGATCTGTGTGAGTGGGGTGTGGTGGACAATGACACCGGCATCGTGACTTTAATTTAGTCCAAAATAAACAGTGTAAGCAAAAATGTAGGAAGGTTCAGGTACTTTTCAGCATACAAGCATAACATTAAGATCCCCCTGCCTGGAATAAACAGAAGACTGTTTCCTCATCGATGCAGGAACTCTCATTCTCACACCATCCTTTCTGGCCATTCTGATCCACTCACATTTGCACTAGGGCCCATGAGGGGTATTCCAGTTACCAATATAATACAAAACTAATGTCTTATCCATAGGCTAGAGCAGTGGTCTTCAACCTGCGGACCTCCAGATGTTACAAAACTACAACTCCCAGCATGCCCGGACAGCCATCGGCTGTCCGGGCATGCTGGGAGTTGTAGTTTTGTAACATCTGGAGGTCCGCAGGTTGAAGACCACTGGGCTAGAGTGTCTTATTGCGGGTGGGGAGAGGGCCTACGGCCCAGATTTATCAAACTATGAGAGAAAAAAAATAGAGGGATTTCCCACAACAACCAATCACAGCTCAGCTTTCACTTTACCGGAGCTCGTTAGCTGAGCTGTGATTGGTTGCTGTGGAAAATCTCTCTATTTTTTCTCTCAC
The DNA here is from genome assembly GCF_029499605.1 of Hyla sarda. Taxonomy (NCBI): domain Eukaryota; kingdom Metazoa; phylum Chordata; class Amphibia; order Anura; family Hylidae; genus Hyla; species Hyla sarda. The sequence continues at coordinate 274,742,379 of NC_079194.1, read as the reverse complement.
ACAGTTTGATAAATCTGGGCCCATGTGATCTACCTGTTGTTAGGAATTTGTGTACTGTACCTTGTGTAGTAAGTCCCCAAAGTCAGAGTTCCTCCGCCCTGAAAGGAGTCTCTTAGTGGGATAACCCCTAGTCGCCTCTTCCGTCTTTAATTTTAGGTATATTTCATATATTGTATAGTACAGGATATATATGGAAAGAAAAAACACAGAGATGGTGCCTTTACCTTTGCTAAAAAAGAGCGTTAGATAGGCAGAGGTATTAGGAAATGAAATGCCTGCTCACCTTGTCAAGTTGTGCTAGCGAGCAGGCACAACTCTGGACAGCGCTTTGGGGGGAGTGCGGCGGGAATCCCGATGCCGCTGGAGGTCTCCTCTGCTACTGGATCTTCTCCGCTGGCCGTGGATGTTCTGCAGGAGCAGGTTACTGCTGGTACCGTTAGCTGGAAAAGCGGTGCTGCAGGTAGCGGTGCTGCCGTAGGAGGTGCTTTGGTCCTCCGATGTTAATCGCAGGATGCGGGCAGAGGTATCCAGATGCAGGGCAGAGGTATCCAGATGCAGGGCAGATGTCGGAAGATCCCTGCGCCCCTCAGCCCTTAGGATTAGCCGAGCTTGGATGGTGGTAGGGGTCACACGTCTCTCTGCACGTGTAGAGAGCAGGGGTCGGTGGAGGACCACTTTAATTGACCAGGAGCAGCTGGATGCCGGAACCGCTGGAAAGCGGTAAAATACAATGGAAGGAGTGCGGGGTGTCTCTGGCAGGAGGCTTCCCCAAAAATGCCGACAGTGCTGGAGCGCTTCACTGGTACTGGTGAAATAGAACTGCAGACTGCAGTATTAAAATCCAATAGGTATTTATTAACTATGATATAGGTAACAGAAAACAAAAAACAGGGGGATAGCAATCTTGTACGGCCTACGCGTTTCAAAAGGTATCCCTTTCTTCCTCAGGTCTGTAGTATGGTGTGATTAGTGTCCTTATATACAGTGCAAGTGCATTACTATTTCAAAATTTGGCAGGAAGTGAGGTCATGGGGGGCTGGGCGATGACGTCAGCCACTCTGACCTCCACTGAGCTTTTTTTTTTTTAAGTAAGGGTTTATCTTTAGCTAGTATGGAAGCGCTGCTGTATTTCAAATGGGCCTGTTCAGGTCTATGGTAGTTGTTCTTGGGCTGACTGTGTAGCTGAGCAGCTTAGAGGCTGGCAGCAACCGACATGGGAGACCAACTGTTGAACAAATGAAGTGGTTAAAAATTTAACTTTAGCTGTTTATGTAGGGTCAATGGGTTATGGGGTTTGTGGTTGAAAAGGATACATAGTTAAATGTTAATCCAATTGAGATTGACAGGGTGAGTAAAAACTGATAGATTTTGTGATTACAAGTTGTTACAATTCCTAGGCAGTTCTTCAGGCTTAGAGTAGTCTTATAAATACTGTGTTTTATCAGTAGATGGTGGTACAGATCCATCAAACATATTGGTAGGAGAAATGGTTATTCTGGTTTGTGGACAATTATTGTTTTTTTTTTTTTAGAAGCATTGGGTTTGGGTTTATTTTATTGTTGTTAGTTTGGTGTTGTTCCCTTTTTGTATTTTTGGGTTCAATTACTAGGCAGCTTTAGTTCTGTTTAGGTTATTAGTTCTGTTGCATCATTAAGACCATGGGGCTGTAATGTACCGAGTCGGTAGATCCAGTACATCTCTCTTTTCTTCAGGGAGATGAATCTGTCATTTTGGTGCAACGGGATGTAGTCTATAGGACAGATTCTTATTGGGTTAGGTAAGTCTGGATGTTTTTCGGAGCAGTGTCTTGATACACTATGTAATGTAAATTTCCATTTGATGTTGTTTCTGTGGTTATTGAGTCTGGTGTGCAGTTCCTGGGTGGTTCTTCCGATATACTTTTGTTGCAGATACAGGTGATGCGATAGATGACATAGCTGGATTTGCAGTTAAGGTGAAATTTGATGTTAAATGTTTCCTCTGTTTTTGAGTTGGAAAAAGTTGCTTTTCCATGGTCAATGGTGGTGCAGCATAGGCATCTTTTGGTTTGGAATTGGAATCAGTGCTCTGATGTTTGATGTGACGTTGAAGCCTACTTGGGGCTATGAGATTTCGGATGGTGGGTGCTCGCCGGAAGGTGAGTTTTGGTTTGTTCGGTAGGGTGCTTTTCAAGATGGGGTCACTTTGGAGTATATGCCAATGTTTGTTCAGAATGGACCTGATGTTATTGTGTGAATAGTTGTAAGTAGTTATGAAGTTTAGTTTGCTCCTTTCTTCTGGATTTTCTTGGTGCTTTTTTGATAGAAGGCATTCATCTTGGGTTAGTATTTTTGTTTTGTTGTACGCTTCATTTAGTATTTCTTTTGGGTATCCTTTCGCTAAAAAACGGTTTTGCAGAGTTTTAGCCTGGGATCTGAAGGTGCTGTTGGATGTGCAGTTTTTTCTAATGCGCCTGTACTGATTGAATGGTATGTTAAGTTTCCATTTTTTAAAATGTCCACTATCAAATGAGAGGTAACTGTTTGAGTCGACCTTTTTGAAATGAGTAGATGTAATGATGTTGGTGTCCTCGTGGGATATCTGGAGATCTAGGAAGTCAATTTTATCGGAGGATGTGTTTGTGGTCAGCCCAATGCCCCAGTTGTTATCATTGATGTGACTGATGAGTTCTTGAATTGAATGGGCGGGTCCGTTCCACAGGAGAAATAAATCATCTATGTAGCGGTGGTAAATTATTGCATGTTGTTTGAAAAGTGGATGGGAGGTGATGAAGGAAGTCTCAAACGCTCCCATTACCAGATTTGCGTACGACGGTGCCACCCGCGTCCCCATCGCGGTGCCCCACGTCTGGTGGTAGGTGGCACCGTCGTACGTGAAGTAGTTGTGGTTCAAGATGATATTCAGGCATTCCAGCAGAAATGAACATTGTTCCGGTGGAATTTCAGGGTCACCTTCCAGTATTGATTTTATGCAGGCCAGTCCGATGTTGTGCTTGATATTAGAATATAGGGCTGTGACGTCCATTGTGATGAAGACGAGATTATTGTGCCAGGGTATGGGTCGTAATAGTTTAATGAGGTCGTCAGAGCTTTTGAGGTAGCTCGGGAGTGATTGTACATATTCTTGTAGGATGAGATCTAAATAGTGGGAGATGTGTGAAGTGTGGCTATTTATGCCCGAAATGATAGGTCTGCCTGGTGGATGAGTTTGGTCTTTATTAATTTTCAGTAGATGATAATAAAAAGGTATTGAAGGATTGCTGATATAAAGAAATCTTTTATTGATCACTTTGTTTTCTAGTGCTTGATCTAAAGTTTCCTTGATCATTTCTTGTAGTCCTGGATAAGGGTTATGGGTTAGTTTCTGGTAGTAGTCAGGGTCTTGAAGGGTTCTCAGGGCTTCCGTGTGATAGTTTTGTAAAACTATGCCCCCACCTTTGTCCGCTGCTCTTATCACCAAATTTTTGTTCTCAATTGGATTAACATTTAACTATGTATCCTTTTCAACCACAAACCCCATAACCCATTGACCCTACATAAACAGCTAAAGTTAAATAGCTATAGTTAAATTTTTAACCCCATACCGGTTACTACCAGCCCCTACACTGTTCAGCTACACAGTCAGACCAAGAACAACTACCATAGACGTGAACAGGCACATTTGGAATAAAGCAGCGCTTCCATACTAGCTAAAAATAAACCCTTACTAAAAATGTAAAAAAAAAAAGCTCAGTGGAGGTCAGAGAGGCTGATGTCATCGCCCAGCCCCCATGACCTCACTTCCTGCCAAATTTTGAAATAGTAATGCACTTGCACTGTATATAAGGACACTAATCACACCATACTACAGACCTGAGGAAGAAAGGGATACCTTTCGAAACGAGTAGTCCGCACAAGATTGCTATCCCCCCCTGTTTTTTTTGTTTTTTGTTTTCTGTTACCTTTATCATTGTTAATAAATACCTATTGGATTTTAATACTGCAGTCTGCAGTTCTATTTCACCAGTACCAGTGAAGCGCTCCAGCACTGTCGGCATTTTTGGGGAAGCCTCCTGCCAGAGACACCCCGCACTCCTTCCAATATATTGTATAGTGTAAATATTCCTTTCAGGCCCTTAGGTCACATGATTAATAATAATATTGTTCTGCTAAGGTTAAGGACCTTCCAGGTCAGGAGCTCATGTCACGTGATGTACCAAAATGCTTTGTAATAGGACTGAAAGGTTTGGGGGTCCTATAAGCTTTGAGCCTGCCCTTGCCATATAAGGGCGCTGTTATCCACTCCTCGCTCTCTTGGGTTCCGGACTAGCAGAGAGAGAGAGAAGCTCTGTGAATACTTTCAAGACAAATCTAGGCCTGAAGCCTGCTAACTTCAGCCTAATACAAAACCGTGAGTTTAATCTAACTCAATCCTAATCCTACGTGACTACTGAACCTAAATAAAAACCCTAAATTCAGTGGAACAGCGTAATAAAGCATCAAAGCTTATTCACTAAAAGGTCCCAAACAAACCTGTGAGGAGCTTAAAAGTCCGGTTCTCTGTTTAACCTGCATAAAATCTGCAGTAAAGTTATTTTCAGTTTACTAAAATTCCAGTTGTGGACAACCTTTATTCCTCCCTATCGTTCCTGGGATGGGTGGCGGTAGGATATATATACAGAAAGGAACCCGTACCCTGGCGTCACGACAGTTAAGGGTTAATCCAACACCCTTTCATTACTGCACTGCTACACCACCTATACCCTACACCCCCAAGCTACCACAAATAAATGTATTGTTCTATTTTATAGTAGTTGAAATCCAATTATTTATAGACCTTGAGCACCAGCATTATTGTATTTTAATTTATAAAATTGTTCACCCTGTGTTTGGAGTCATTTTAGGATGTGATTTTTCACTTTTAACATAGAGGTTAAAGGGGTATTCAAGGATTTTTTTTTATTTGACTGTAAAGTTAGTGTTGTTCATAATATAGTGTCTGTACCTGTGTATAACGGTTTTCTCACAATTGTTCTGTCATTTCCACTTCAATGTTTATTTTTAATAGCATACAAAATGACTGTTGTCTCAGATTTTTCCCAGCTTGCGATGCGGCCGAGACCTGACATCACTAGTCAGCTGATGACAGGTAGCCTGTCTGCTTCAATGGGTGGAGGGATCGCTTGGTGGGAGAGAGATCAACTGCAACTAATGCAACAGCAGTAGGCACCCTGGTTGAAAACCACACTGATTTGAATGGATGCAGCTCATTTATGTTTCAATGCGTGGGGTGGCTGATGAGTGGGAGGGAGGAAGATGGAATTGTGGGATTTGTAGTCAAAAAAAGAAAAGTTAAACAGGAAATAGCAGTTCACAAACAGCTAGTCACAGTATTATGGTAATCTCACAGCATAGTCATTTAGCCCCAAGACAAGCGCGGATCCTTCCTAAGTATGTCCATTACTGTCTGCCAGGTACGTACTAAAATCCCCTTATGGTGGATAACCCCTTTAAATAAATAAAAACCACCAATATTTCATGACAAGTATAAAACATGGAAGAAAAATTTGTAAAAATAAGGGAGGGAACATAGCACACAAGGCCTTTAGATCTCCAGGGACACCAACTACAGTCCCTTATTTTGCTGTTACAGCTGCCAACCTGGCATGAACCAATGTCACAAGGCCTCAACAGGACAGTCATTTACTGTACTGCATTTCCAAGGCTCAGTCTCCAGTGCGGGTGAAGCATTGCAGATATTCCAGCTTTCCTTGATGCCTTTATCTCATCCAGCGTTCCATGAGTGGGATGTTCCCTCCAGTATCCCGCCTGCTGTGGTCTCACAACAGATACAAATGTTCAGCTTGTAGTTCTTTAAAAGCATTTTTCTGTCCACCATATCTGATTGATTTATACAGTTTTTATGTCACTGGGTCCCATTCATTCAGTCTTCAGCACATGATGTGAATCACATGTTTTATGAGCTGTCCCTAGTTTACCATGGCTTCTCATTGTACTAGAATCATCTCACAAAGTATTTTAAGAACATAAATGATATTTACTGAGTCTTCTCCAGTAAAGCGATATTATGGCACAATTCTCTTCTTATTAAATGGGCACTCTCATTAAAACTAATTTTTGTTATTGCACTTATGGCATAAATCTAAAATCAGGAAATGATGAGGGGGGGGGGGTGCAGCCTCACCCAATCAGAGCTCATCTCACACACTGAACTGCTCTGGGCTGTGTGTAGCAGAGTGAGGGAGGAAGTTCTCCCCTGTTTGGCTTCAGATGATGTCACACCTGCTGGGGAACACCCCTTCCCAGTCTGTGAATCTGACTGATACTGAGCAGAAAAAACAGAGCAATATCAAGGTAGAAAACTAAAAAAAATTATAAAAATAAAGGCATTGGGTGGTTTATCATGATGGGGAAGTGAACTGGGAGGATTATAAAATGTAACAAGATCATGAGAGGTTCTCTTTAAGCACTTATAGCCACTTTAGCATTTATTATGCATTGCTTGGTCCTGGTTGCCCTATGCTTGCATAGTATGCCCAAAATCATCTCTAATCTCAGAATAATCTATGTATTAAAGGGATTATCCAGTTTTGAAAAAAAAAAAATTTATAAGCCCCAAATGGATAAAAAAATAAAATAAAAAAATCAGCAGTTACTCAAATTCCGTGCTGATCCACCATTCAGGTTTCTGTTAGCACCTTGGTCTTCCTTATGGAGCCTCAGCAGTCATGGGCTGTACTCCAGGCTGATTCAATCTGTTAGCATTTTGCTTCAAAATACCTGAAGCCAGGTTTGTACAAGGCCTGTATTGCAATGTTTTTCAAGCAATATCTACAGGATCCACTTCTTGAGCCAAAATTCGAATGCAAAGGTTAAAGGTGAATTTAGTCAGTATGAGTACAATTATTATACTTGAGTATTGAACAACATTGTGTTTTCACTGCATAGTACATATGGGTTTTAATGTAGTGTCCTGCACCACACTCACTACTCACTTAACACTTTGCCTCCACAGATTACGCAACATTGCCACCTATTCATGTTTAAATAAATTAGTAACATACATCACATACCGTATTTTTCGCCGTATAAGACGCACTTTTTCTTCCCCAAAACTGGGAGGAAAAAGTCGGTGCGTCTTATACGGCGAATACACCCCTATCGCGACGGTCCCTGCGGCCATCAACGGCCGGGACCCGCGGATAATACAGGACATCACCGATCGAGGTGATGCCCTGTATTAACCCTTCAGACGCGGTGATCAAAGCTGACCGCAGCGTCTGAAGGGAAAGTGACACTAACCCGGCTGTTCAGTCGGGCTGTTCGGGACCGCCGCGATTTCACTGCGGTGGTCTTGAACAGCCCGACTGAATAGCCGGGTTAGTTCTTACAGGACACCGGGAGGGACCTTACCTGCCTCCTCGGTGTTTTCTCCGGTCAGGGATCCCCTGTATGGCCGGCGCTCTCCTTCCTCGTCATCACGTCGTCGCGTACGTGCGTCGGTGTGCGTAACGACGTGATGACGGCGACGGAGAGCGAGGATACCCGGCCGGCAGCAGAGACGTTCAGCAGCAGGCCGACAGCAGAGCGACGGGGACACGGCGATAGCGATGGAGCGACATCCAGGGCAGCGACGACGGGTCCGGAGCGGCGGGGACACGTGAGTACCACCTCCTATGCAGTGGTCTTCAATCTGCGGACCTCCAGATGTTGCAAAACTACAACTCCCAGCATAACCGGACAGCGAACGGCTGTCCGGGCATGCTGGGAGTCGTAGTTTTGTAACATCTGGAGGTCCGCTGGTTGAAGACCACTATTGGGTTCAAAATCTTAATTTTTTTAGATTTTGCACATAAAAATAGGGTGCGTCTTATACGCCGGTGCGTCCTATAGGGCGAAAAATACGGTAGTTAAAACTTCTAGCATAGGGAGAAGATAGGATAATAAGCCCCTACCCTCACAGATGGAGATTAATTCAGTAGTAGTGGAAAGTGATTGAGGCATTGAGGAGGTCATACTAGCTGCTTCTCCAAGTCAGGCCCATCATGACACAGGATCACTTGAGGCCTCTTGCTTCTGAATAGTATTTGGGAATTTCCTAGAAGTTTGAACTCTTGTCCAAACCAGAGTAGAGCATCTTAACTTTTTTTTTACTACACTAGTCTTCAGAGAGAAGAAAGGAACAAGAGCTTCATAGCATTAATCCTAGGACCATTATGGAGGGCATCTGCCCCATAAGAGAATAGTATTATAATTGGCATATGGGGTCCTGTTTCAGATTTAGCATCAGGGCCAAGAAGCTATAAGCTATGCCTCTGTCTGCACCCAAACTATCAAGGGTTCCCCAAACCCCATCAGACAGACACAGTAACAGAATGAGCCCCAGGGGAATTCTTTACCATCACCCCATCTGTGCAGCCTCATCATCATTTGCCCCTGCCCGTGACACGGCAGTGGTGTACCACAAGGCCCAGCCGTCCTGTATAACTTTTCCCTAGCCATACCACCAACTGATATTTCCCTGGTCACAATAATTCTTCAGAAGTCTTCAGTTCTTTCCACCATATACATGTTCCTAAAAAATCAGACACCAGTAAATAAAAATCTCTTTCAAATCTTTCATAAAACTATTTGTGTGTGTGTGGGGGGGGGGCATGTCATAGCTCATTGCTGATCCACATTTCTGTAAATACTATCCCTCTTGGAACATGAAACGGTCATCATGTAATGCAATTTTCACCATTTCACCATTTGTCGAGGCTTGTTCCGAAACCACAAATAAGGGAGTTAATACTCAATCTGTAGATGTACACTTGGCCGTCTAGGAAGATTGTTTTATATTTTATATTCTTTTTGGCAGTACATTAAAGACAGGTGTTATCGGAGATTCATTGATAAAAAATTTAACTAATCTGATATTGCTAACCAGTTTCTGGTAACCTTTCACCAGTGTCTCAAAAAATGGATGAGGCTGGGTTCACACCACGTTTTTTGCAATACAGTTCCCGTATGTGTATTCAATTCGAAAACCGTACGGAACCGTATTGAAAACCGTATGCCAAACGATGCATCTGGTTGTGTTCGTTTTGCATCCTGTACGGTTTTGTCAGTTTTTTTCCAGTACCCAAAACCGTAGCCTACCACAGTTTTTGGTCCGGGTGAAAAACCGTATTGAAACTTATACGTTTTTTTAACATGGGAGTCAATGGGAACCATACAGAACCATATGTGCGTACGGTTCCATTCGGTTTTCATCATCCGGTTTTTAACTTTGGACAGTTTTTTTCTTGGAATTTCAATCAAACAAGTGAAACTTTATTCATAATAGAGTGAAAAGTTAAAGGGGTTCTCCGGTGCTTAGACATCTCATCCCCTATCCAAAGGATAGGGGATAAGATGTCTGATCGCGGGAGTCCCGCCGCTGTGGACCCCCGTGATCTTGCACGCGGCACCCAGTTTGTAATCAGTCCCCGGAGTGTGTGCGCTCCGGGTCTGATTACCGGCGTCCACAGGGCCGGAGGCGTGTGACGTCACACCTCTGCCCCCGTGTGAATTCATGCTCCGCCCCTCAATGCAAGCCTATGGGAGGGGGCATGATAGCTGTCACGCCCCCTCCCATAGGCTTGCATTGAGGTACAGAGCCTAACGTCACATGGGGGCGGAGGCGTGACGTCACACAGGGGGCGGAGGCGTGACGTCACACGCTGCCGGCCCTGTGGTCGCCGGTAATCAGACCCGGAGCGAAGATCCGTATACGGATTAAAATTTGAACACACGTTTTGATACCGTTGTCTCTCTTTATCTGCAGCTTTAATGCTAATATCCTGTAATACCTTCTCATCTCAGATTATTTGTAGCCAATTTTGTTACCCTATCTTTTTGTTCCATTATACCTTTAATGTCCTGTTAACCCATTGTATAAATGTTTCTATTGGTTGATGATATTTTAAGGTATTAAATGAACTCTGAAGCTGTAGACCACGATTATCTAATTGTTAACTTTAACATTCGCTTACATCATGTAAATTAATTTAGTCCTCTCTAACCTAAGAAATACATGTTTGATCTTGTGTTCCAGAATTGTTTAGATAGTTTAAACAATTTTAAATACATCAAACCACTAAATTGGGCTGAAGGGATTTTTAAAAGGGCCAGCAACCAGCTGCTGAACAAGAAAACCATTGTTCGCCATCTGATCAAATCTTTCATGTGCCAATAAAATCATTGTTATTGGCTGCACATCACTCTGTGTAAATAGATGAAGTGCAGCTAACAATGATGAAATCAAAGGGCCGCACAAATTATCAATTGAGTCATATGAAGGATCATTAATATTAAAAATCTAATAATTATATTTATATAGCACCCACAGATCCAGCAGCACTGCAGTCTTGGAGGTACAAATAAAGACAATTCAGAAATTACAATATTACTGTTACTACTTGGGGCAGGGTTCTTCTTCGTTGAAAAAATAGACGGTTCTTTGTGACCTTGTATTGACTATCGTGGATTAAATAAAATTACCCCTAATCTCGGAATTATTTGATCGGCTAAGAGGTGCCAAAATCTTCTCAAAACTTGATCTGCGTGGGGCATATAATTTGATTTGCATCCGTAAAGGGGACAAATGGAAGACCGCGTTTAATACCCGAGATGGACATTTTGAGTATCTTGTCATGCCATTTGGACTCTGTAATGCTCCAGCAGTCTTTCAGGAGTTCATCAACTACATTTTTCGTGATCTCATTGCTCTCATCTCCGCTAAGTCTTACAGTGTCTCTTGGAAAATTGTCTTTATACCAAACTGGAGAAATGTACTTTTGAGAAAACCAGTCTTCCTTTCTTGGGCTATATTGTTACAAGTGAAGGTCCCCAGATGGATCCCAACAAGTTGTCCGCTGTTCTAGACTGGCCTCAACCTTCTGGTCTGAAGGCGACCCAGCGTTTCCTTGGTTTTGCCAACTACTATTGGCAGTTTATACTCCACTACTCTACTCTGGTAGCTCCCATCGTCTCCTTACCAAGAAGACTACTAACCCCAGGGTGTGGACACCAGAGGCTGTAGAAGCTTTCAAACAGTTGAACTCCACCTTTGCCTCAGCTCCTGTTTTATTCAGACCTGATCCTAACAAGCCATTTTTCTTGGAAGTGGATGCTTCCTCAGTAGGAGCTGGGGCAGTTTTAACACAAAAGTCTGCTAAAGGGAGAACTTTTACCTGCGGCTTTTTCTCTAAAACCTTCTCCCCTGCAGAAAGAAACTATACTATCGGTGATCGCGAGCTCCTAGCCATTAAACTGGCCTTAGAAGAGTGGCGTCACCTTTTGGAGGGTTCGGTATTTCCAGTCACAATTTATTCTTACCACAAGAATCTGCTTTATCTTCAGTCAGCTCATCGTCTCAACCCACGACAGGCCCAATGGTCCTTGCTTTTCTTCAGATTCCACTTCTTCATCCACCTCCGTCCTGCAGAAAAGAATGTCTGTGCTGACACTCTCTCCAGGTCTTCAGATGTGCACGACTGTGAATTTCTTCCACAGCATATTATCCCGCCAGAGCGTCTCATTTCCACAGCACCAGGAAGACTCCAACACCTGCCTCCTGGAAAAACTTACATTTCACCTCGTATGAAATTCCGAGTCTTGAAATGGAGACATTCTTCTCTTCTGGCCAGCCAACATTATTGTTCGTAAGACCCTACAGCTCATCTCAAGACAGTACTGGTGGCCAACTTTGAAAAAGGATGTCGTTGATTTTGTTCGGTCCTGCCCAGTCTGTGCCCGGGACAAGACTCCCCGTTCCAAGCCAGCAGGTCTGCTTCAACCCTTGCCAGTTCCTGAATTTCCTTTGTACTGACATTGCCATGGATTTCATTACAGATCTTCTTTCTTCCCAAGGTAATACTGTCATATGGGTGGTAGTAGATCGCTTTTTTAAAATGGCTCATTTTGTACCGCTACTTGGTCTCTCATCAGCTCCACAACTTGCCAAGCTTTTTCTACATCATATCTTTCGGTTGCATGGACTTCCTTCCCATATTGTATCCGACCGAGGGGTTCAGTTTGTTACTAAATTCTGGAGGGCCCTGTGTTCACGTCTACAAATCAAGTTGGATTTATCATCGGCTTACCATCCTCATTCCAATGGACAGGTCGAGAGGGTGAATCAGGTGTTGGGAGACTATCTACGCCATTTTATTTCTGCGCGTCAAGATGACTGGGTCGATCTGCTACCATGGGCTGAATTTTCCTACGACCTACATGGTCTATGGACTTCACCCTCGTCCTCCTCTTCCTTTGTCATCTTCCTTTGGAGTTCCTGCTGTCGATGAACAAGTACGGAATTTTTCTTCCATCTGGCAAAAGACACGTCTTGCACTTCTACAGGCTACTCCTCGCATGAAAGTTCAGGCAGACAAGAAGAGACGTCCTCCTCCTGAATATTCTCCTGGTGACAAAGTCTGGCTATCCACTAAATATATCCGTTTCAAGATACCCAGTTATAAACTCGGTCCTCGTTATTTGGGTCCCTATAAAGTCAAGAAACAGCTCAATCCTGTGGCTTATTCCCTTTATCTTCCCTCCTCTCTCCGAATCTCGAACTCCTTCCATGTTTCTCTCCGGAAACCAGCCATCTTCAACCGTTTTTCTCCTAAGGACATCTCTCCTGCTCCCATCTCTGGTACCTCAGATGTGTATGTTGTGAAGGAGATCTTGGACTCTAAGTTCATCAGAGGAAAATGCTTTTTTCTGGTTGATTGGGAAGATTTCGGTCCAGAGGAGAGGTCTTGGGAGCCGCAGGACAATATTCTGGACAAAGACCTGCTCAAAAAATGTCTTAGCCGCAAAAGGAAGGGGAGACCAAAAGGGGGGGGGGTACTGTTACTACTTGCGCTCCAGCTGCACATGGTGGCCGCGAGCGCACTGTCTCTGCTCCCGGCGGGGCCAGGATTCGCATTGCGGGACGCGCCCGCATGCGAGTCCCGGCCCGTCGCTTACCTCGCTCCCCTGCTGCCTCCTGCTCTGTGTCTCAGCACCAGCGTGCGTGTCCCCGTCTCCTAGGGCACGCACGCTGGTGCTCTAAGATTTAAAGGGCCGGTACGCCAATAATTGTATGCACCTGTACAGCACATTATAAAGTTGTTGCACCTCCCACACCCCCCTACCAGATCTTCAGTGCCATTTGCCTGAGAGAAAGCGTACCCTATTTCCTGTTTGCCATACCCGTGTACCCAGACCATTCCGCTACGTTTACTGACTACGAACCCTTTGCCGCCTGCCTTGTCCTTCTGCTATGTTGACTACGCCTCCGTCTCATCCTCCTGTACCTCGTCTTGCCCGGTTACCTGTGTGGTCGAGCCATATTGGGGGTAGCGACCTGGGTGTCGCCTGCCGCAGCAAATCCATCCTGCTTTGCGGCGGGCTCTGGTGAAGACCAGCAGCACCTTAGACTCCGCTCCCTGATACGGTCCGAGTCATCTGCCACACAGGTAGAGGATCCACATCTTGTTCCGGACCGCCCGCATCCAGGTGCGTGACAATTACAGTTTAAAGGGGTACTCTGGTGGAAAACTTTTTCTTTTTTTTTTTTAAATCAACTGGTGTCAGAAAGTAAAATTGTGCCAGATTTGTAAATTACTTTTATTAAAAATGTTTTTGTCCTTTCCGTAATTATTAGCGGCTATATACTACAGAGGAAATTCTCTTCGTCTTTGGATTTCTTTTCTGTCTGACCACAGTGCTCTCTGCTGACACCTCTGTCAATTTTAGGAACTGTCCAGAGTAGGATATGTTTGCTATGGGGATTTTCTCCTGCTCTGGACAGTTCCTGACATGGACAGAGGTGTCAGCAGAGAGCACTGTGGTGGTGACAGAAAAGAAATCCAAAAAGAAAAGAATTTCCTCTGTAGTATACAGCCGCTAATCAGTACTGGAAGGATTAAGATTTTTTAATAGAAGTAATGTACAAATCTAGCAAGCAAGGGAAGTCAGCTATCACGACCCGTCCGCATGGCAAATCTCCAATGTAATGTAGAAACAGCAAGTAGCCAGCGGTAAAGGAACTTCACTTTATTTCACGATAAGACATCAATAAAAGCACTCAGACGGCAGTCCATAAAAACAGAAACACTGAAACATGCATGACGACATTTCTGGTCTTGCGGCCTTTATCAAATGCAATGAACTGGAGGTATGGGATGAAATATATGGGATCCAGACAGGTGTAGGCAATTGGGACTGCTGATGGTGGAGGAGGAGTAAAGCTTCCAAACCTCCAACCAAAATATACACCCCATGAAACCACCTGAAAGGACCCATATCCCATGATCCACTTACAATAGATTAAGTTGCAAAATATAATCAATCTAAACAGAGAAAAAACTGAACACAAGAAAATTGAAGGAGGACATAAATGAATTAAATAAGCAGAGGTGTGAATAGATGCCCAAAAACAGAACTGAACACAGTCAGTAGATGTTAATAGTGGAGGATTAGATCGGTTTTGAGATTTAACCCTTGCGGAAAAGATGTATGCAATAGGTAAATCCAATATACTTCTCTTGAACTAAGGATTTTTTCCCGATCCCCTCCTCTATCAGGTACACTGACAGTTTCTATGCCCTCAAAACGGAAATTGCTCACGTCACTGGAATGGATCTCTTTGAAATGTTTGAATACTGCAGATATATTCATATTCACTGTGGACTTAGCCCCTCTCAAATGTTCTTGAACTCTTTTTTTAATAGATCTGATAGTGCTGCCTATGTATGATAATTTACACGTGTCACACCATATGTGGTAAACTCCAAATGTGGTCTGGCAGTTGATGAACTGTTTAATTTTAAACTTTTTGCCATCTTTGCCAGTGACTTCATTGGATTTAACAGCATATTTACATGAGACACAGCGGGCCAAGCCGCACTTGAAAAAACCGAACTTAGACAACCACCTATCATGTGAATTGGGACATTTGCGTAAAGGCAAAACACTAGGGGATAACAAGTTCCCCAAACTCGGTGCTCGCCGGGTAGAAAAATTGCAACCAGACTTACGGAATTTGCCAAGAGATGGATCTTTTTGTAAAATGGGTAGATGTTTGGATATGATTTGTTTAATCTTTGGGTATTCTACACTGTAAGTTGTAACAAAAGAGAATGGTAACCGCTAGAACTGTGTGTTTGGGATGGTAAGATTCTGCCCGTAGTATTGTGTTACCAGCAGTTGGTTTTCTGTAAGTAGAAGTGTAGATGCTATTGTTATTGATGGTGAGTTGAATGTCTAGAAAAGGGGTGTCTGTGTGATGCCAAGAATACCTGAAAAAGAGATTGTGACAGTTATTGTTCAAATAATCCACAAATTGTTTAGCTTCTGATTCAGAAGAACGCCAGATGACAATGACGTCATCTACATAGCGTCCAAACCAGACTATGCTATCAAAGAATGGATTATTGTCACCAAAAACATATTGTAATTCAAACCAAAATACAAATAAATTTGCGACAGATGGAGATGATTTTGCGCCCATTGAAGCTCCTGTTTTTTTGTATGAAAAACTAATTTTGAAAAGAAAAATTATTATGGGATAAAATAAATGCATTGTTGCATGATGTCTGAAATGGCCTGCAGGGAGAAAGAGTGTGGTATAGATGAGTATAGGGATTCAATGTCCAGAGTTAGCCATGAATAGGAACCATCCCACTTGATTCCATCTAAGATGGAAAGCAAGTGTTTGGTATCTTTGATGTGACTAGGACAGAGAGATACCAGTGGCTGTAACAAAGAATCCAGCCACTGGCAAATCCGTTCATTTAAAGAACCGATTCCCACCACGATGGGACGCATATGTGGCGGGAATTGGTTCTTGTGGATTTTGGGAAGTGAATGAAAAGCTGGAATAATGGGATTTTTTACTAGCAAATAATCAAATTCTCGTTGAGAAATGACATGAAGAGCCAAACCATCTCTTAGCAAAACCTCCAGATCTCTACAAAAATGAACAGTAGGATCACATGCAATCTTACAGTACGTTTGTGTGTCGCACAGTATATGTCTATTAAGAGCACAGTATAAATCAGTGTCAATACACACTACCGCACCGCCTTTGTCGGCGTCATGCACTGTCAGACTGACGTTATCCCTTAATTCCTTAAGTGCTCTCCTCTCTGACGGCAATAAATTGTCGCAACTTTCATAACAGCTATGACTTTTAAGGTGAACCAATTCCTGCATAACCATATCCTGAAATTTGTCCATAACCGGACTTCTAGAATGAATGGTGTAAAAATCAGGATTGGTAGTTTTGAAGCCTCGGGAAGAGGAAACCTCAGCTGATCGTCCCAAAGCCTCAAACTCCAAACACCTTAGTTGACACAATGTCACCTGTTCTTTAAATGAGCTAGAAAAATTATGAGCTATATGGGTGATATCATCATTGTCAAAATTTTGTGTAACTTCACAATCACTGGCATCAAAATGTTTCTTTAACCTCTTCAGGACACAGGGCGTATGGATACGCCCTGCATTCTGAGTCCTTAAGGACCGAGGGCATATCCATACGCTCGTGGGAAATCCGGTCCCCACCGCTAGCCGGTTGGGGACCGGAGCCGGATGCCTGCTGAAATCATTCAGCAGGCACCCTGGCACATCGCCCAGGGGGGTCCTGAGACCCCCCCCATGTCGGTGATCGGAGAAAATCGCATGTCAATTCAGACATGCGATTTTCTCCAATTCCGGGCTGATCGGGTCTCTGGTGACCCGATCACCTGGAAAATAGGGCTGATCGGAGTGGTCAGCAACACCCTCGATCAGCCTAAAGGATTGGAGTGAGATCGCAAAGCTGTGATCTACTCCTATCCCCTGCCATTACTCAGAAAGGCCTGGGGACCTGGGATCTTCGCTGGAGCCTGCAGGATCCTGATCAGGTAGGGAATCGACAGTGGGGGGGGGGGGGGGGGGGGGGAATTGAAAGTGAAAGTAAATCGATCTTTACTGTGGCAACCACTAGGGGGGCCAAACTGCAACTCCCAGCATGCCCAGAGAGCCAAAGGCTGTCTGGGCATGCTGGGAGTTGTAGTTTTGCAACATCTGGAGGGTCACAGTTTGGAGACCACTGTTACAGTGGTGCCCAAACAGTAGCCCTCCAGATGTTGCCAAACTACAACTCTCAGCATGCCTAGACTGCCCAGGCATGCTGGGAGTTGTAGTTCTGTAACATCTGTCGCTTCAGATTTAGCAATTTTCATGAAATTTTTGAAAATTGCTGCTCTACTTTGAAGCCCTCTAATTTTTTCAAAAAGCAAAAGTATGTCCATTTTATGATGCCAACATAAAGTGGACATATTGTGTTTGTGAAGAAAAAGAAAATTTATTTGGAATATCCATTTTCCTTACAATTAGAGAGCTTCAAAGTTAGAAAAATGCAAAATTTTCAAAATTTTCATGAAATTTTGGGATTTTTCACAAAAAAGGATGCAATTAACGCCGAAAATTTACCACCAAAATAAAGTAGAATATGTCATGAAAAAACAATCTCAGAATCAGAATATTCGGTAAAAGCGTTTTCGCATTATTAATTTATAAAGTGACGGTGGTCAGAATTGCGAAAAAGGGCTCAGTCCTTAAGGTTAAAAAGGGTTGCGTCCTTAAGGGGTTAAGGTAAGTGCTCTGATAAATTTATTAACATCAACAATAGTATCAAACACATTGAAATGAAAAGTGGGTGAAAAACCAAGACCTTTGGCTAACACCTGTAACTGTGATTCACTAAGAATAACTGGAGTCAAATTGACAACATCTGAACAAGGTTCTATTTGTATTTGCTTTTGTTGTCCCGAGCGGACCTTCTTGGACCGATGCTTCCTCCCCCCTCTCCGCCGTCATTTTTTTTAAACCGGCCGACGAGAGGTGGAGGAGGCATTGGGACCCCTATTAGAGCTCACATGATCAGATGCATCAGATGTATCGGACATGGAGTCAGAGGTTTCAGACTCCAATTGTCCAAAGCTTACCCGGGAGATTATATTTCCCTGTTCTCCTTTGTTTGGTCTATTGAAATACTTTTTTTTAAGGATAGATTTAGTGGGTATAACCTTATCCCAGGATCCCCAGGCATAAACTTTGTCAGATTTGAAATCATGTAAGTCCCGTTGAAATTTAAGTCTCTTAGAGTCCTTGATAATTTGTTCCAACTTGGCAATATTTTCCTTCAATCTAGTGTCAAATTCACACACCAAAGGCTTAGCTGCATGCGATATCAGTTGTTCTTGAGTTTTTTTTAATGTCCATCTTGACCTGGGCAAGAGAGTCCCGTTCAGAGATAAGAAGAATGTCAATGAGTTTAGAGGAACACACACTCAATGCGTTATTCCAAGCAGCTTGTAACTCCTCCGTAATTTTAATGGTGGGAAGTTTTTCAATACGGAGTCCCCTAGGGATTAACACTTTGGAGAGGTAAGTCTCCATTGTCGTAACCTCCCACCACAGTTTGGTATTCAAAAGTACCTGTAATTGGACATTTTGAGAGGCTTTATCTTCATCGAAGATGTCTAGAGCTGCATCCTTGCGATCCGCCTAGTCGTCCATGTCCTATAGGAAGCAAAGCTCGACTGGGGCAGCAGGAGGTGTCCACTCTTGTTCATGAGGTGAAGTCATCGTAGGTCCGGAGCACGACAGGTGAGGAGAACACCCAGCACAATAGTAGCAAGCAAGGGAAGTCAGCTCTCACGACCCGTCCGCACGGCAAATCTCCAATGTAATGTAGAAAACAGCAAGTAGCCAGCGGTAAAGGAACTTCACTTTCTTTCACGATAAGACATCAACAAAAGCACTCAAACGGCAGTCCATAAAAACAGGAACGCTGAAACATGCATGACGACGTTTCTGGTCTTGCGACCTTTATCAAATGCAATGAACTGGTGGTATGGGATGAAATATGGACTGCCATTTGAGTCCTCTTATTGATGCCTTATTGTGAAGTGAAGTTCCTTTACCGCTGGCTACTTGCTGTTTTCTAATGTACAAATCTGTTTAACTTTCTGGCATCAGTTGATTAAAAAAAAAAGTTTTCCACCGGAGTACCCCTTTAAATTTAAAAAAAGGTGGGTGAACTAGTCACCAAATAAATCTTGAATGTCTAAAGTGCATACAGTGTAGGGGGAAACTGCCAAACAGGGAACTTTTGATGACTCCAAGACCCAGAGGTCTTAAAGGGGGCAAAGTGATAGAAGGGGATACAAATAAGAAATAGTATAGGCCAGCATGAAGAAATGTGTCTTAAGGACACATTTAAAACTGAGGATGTTGGTTACAAGTCTGAGGGTTTGGGGTTTCGCATTCCAGAAAACTGGTGCAGCACGAACAAAGACAGGAATGAGAGATTCAGATTAAGATGTTAGTGTTGGATCATTAGCAGAGAAGAAAGCACACGTAGGATTGTAGACAGAGATGAGAGGAGATGTAGGGAGGTGCAGCACTGTGGAAAGCTTTGGGGGTGGGAGTATCATCGGCGTAATGGCTGGAGAGGAAAATGAGTCTAGCTGCTGCATTTAGGGTGGACTATTAGTAAAGAGTTACAATAGTTAAGGTGTAAATGAATCAAAGCAACAATGAGAGTGTTAGCTGTTTCAATAGTAAGAAATTAGTGGATTTTGGAGATGTTTTTGAGGTGTAGGTGACAAGAACGATGAAGGGATTGAATATAAGCAGTATGACATGACATCTCACATGACTCCAAGACAGCGAGCTTGCTGCCCGGAGTTATGGTAGTACCACACACCGAGAAGGAAATGTCAGGTCTAAATACATCAGTTTTAGAAAGACTTAGTTTCAAATATAACAGGACATGATGTTTGAGACAGCAGAGAACCAGCTGTATTTTGTAGGAGTGCAGGGGTGAAATCACGGGAAGAGGTACAGAGCTGTGTAGGTATAGAGCTGTCTGTCATCAGCATAGAGATAGCACTGGAAACCAAATCTACTGATCGTTTTTCACATGAGGGCTGTGTAGAGAGAAAAGAGGAGAGGATCGATTCCTGAGGAACCCAAACAGCAAGGGGAAGAGGCAAAGAGGTAAAGCCAGAAAATTAGACAGTGAAGGAGTGGTCAGAGTGGTAGAAAGAAAACCAGGAGAGAGCAGAGTTCTTAAGGCCAATGGAGCAGAGACTACTAAGAAGGAGTTGGTGATCTACAGTGTCAAATGCTGCATAGAGATTTAGGAGAACCAATAGAGAGAAATTGCCATTAGATTTGGCCATCAGGAAATCATTAGGGACTTTAGTTAGCGCCGATTCTGTGGAATGTAGGGAGTTGAAACCAGACTGTAAGAGGTCAAGGATCAAGTTCTCAGCAAGATAGCAGATTAGGTGGGAATAGACCAAGCATTCCAGGAGTCTGGAGATGAGGGGAGATTAGAGATGGGTTGATAGTTGGCTGCACAGGACGGGTCCAGAGATGTTTTTTTCATTAATGGGGTAATGAAAACATTTTTGGAGGAGGGAAAAACACCAGAGGGAGAGGTTAAAAAGTTTAGTTAAGTGACTGGTGATAGTGAGTGAAAGAGACTGGACAAGGTATCAGGGGAAAGGGTCACTAGTGCAGGTGGTGGGGCAGGAGGAAGAGAAGAACCTGGAGACTTCATCCTCAGTTTCTGGTTAAAAAACTGAGAGTAATGAAGAGAAAATGGAGCAGTGAATGGGATCAGCACAATTGGGGGGGGGGGGGAGATGATTTCATGTTGGATATCATCTATTTTAGTTTTGAAATAAGGACGCCTGGTCTTCGGGAAAGAGGTCAGTGATAGGCGTCAGCACTTTAGGCCTAAGGATGTGTTAAAGAGTAATTTTGGGTTTTTAGACAGGGAGGAGATGAAAGAGGTGAAATAGGTTTGTTGGGCGAGGTTAAGCGCAGAGTAATACGTTTTTAGCATGAATTTATAGTGTAGATAGTCCACTGACATTTTAGTTTTCCACCACAGGCAAAGAAAACAAGTTCTTTTGGCATGCCAGGGCTGCTGCTCTCTGTGTCAGGAAGTTCAGATTTTGGGGGGTGTTGTTTTGTCCCGGGTTGTCTTGGTGTAGTGATAAGGTTCAGCTCATTGACTGGGGCAGACAAGAGAAAATATTGGGGACAGTGAAGACTGTAAAGTGTCTATAAGTTGCTTGGTGTTTATGGCACGGTGGTTTCTGTGAGTGTATGAGGTTGGAGTGTCCAGAAGAGGATAAGAAAGAGAGAAGGTTGTGGTCAGAGAGCTTATAAGGAGAGATAGTAAAGTTAGAGACAGAGCAACGTCTAGACAAGACCAAGTCCAATGTATTCCCATCCTTGTTTGTGGGAGAGTCAGTAAGTTGTTAATGGCCAAAAGAGGAAGGGGTACTCCCGTGGAAAACGTTTGTTTTTTTTTGTTTTTTAATCAACTGGTGCCAAAAAGTTAAACAGATTTGTAAATTACTTCTATTACAAAAATCTTAATCCTTCCAGTACTTTTTAGGGGCTGTATACTAAAGAGAAATCCAAAAAAGAAATGCATGTCCTCTGATGTCATGACCACATTGCTCCCTGCTGACCTCTGCTGTCCATTGTAGGAACTGTCCAGAACAGGAGAAAATCCACATAGCAAACATATGCTGCCCAGGACAGTTCCTAAAATGGACAGCAGAGGTCAGCAAAGAGCACTGTGATAATGACATCAGAAAAATCTAAAAAGTAAAGCATTTCCTCTGTAGTATATAGCCCCTAAAAAGTACTGGAAGGATTAAGATTTTTTTTAATAGAAGTAATTTACAAATCTGTTTAACTTTCTGGCACCAGTTGATTAAAAAAAAAAGTTTTCCACAGGAGTACCCCTTTAAAGTTGAAGAGGAAGTTAAAGACAGAAGTCAAGAGGCAAATGAGGAGATTGGTGTGTCAATGAGGAAGTTAAAATAACCCATGATAAGTGTAGGTGAGCACAGAAAAAGGAAACAAGATGGACTGAAGGCTGACATCTTAACCAAATTTAAAGGGGTTTTAAAGGAGGCAAGTAGGGAAGAAGAGCAGATGGTTAAAGTTCTGAATGAGTAACTTTTGTGCTGTACCATAACATGAGATGATTTGTGGTTATTTATGAGCAATGCATGTGAGCAACACATAGGTGAGGGAAGGAGAGATTAGCTAATGTGAATGGAATCCACTGGGGGCATGGGTGGGGGTAGGTATAAAGACAGAGAGCTAAGATGTAGGCAAGGACTGTAAGGACAGTGTTTGCATTAAAGATATATAGTTCTACTTGGGTGTTTTAGAAAATATATTTGTTGCCTTCTGTTAACTTCTGTTTCAATTCTGGATTTCACACTTAATAAGGCACTTCATGAGACAATTTCAAATGGAAGTAGCACTGAATAAGATTGGTGCTCCCTATAGGGACCTGCTCCACCCAAGTATAAGGGCCCTAAGCTCTTCTCTAGAACCTCAGTTTAAGCAGCGCTTAAAGGGGTACTCCTGAGCTAAGACATCTTATCCCCTATCCAAAGGATAGGGGGTAAGATGCCTGATCGTGCGAGTCCCGCCGCTGGGGACCCCCATGATGTAACCAAAATATAATTGGGGTGTCGCTAAAAATATTTTATTTTATTAATTCTCTTAAAATCCACCCGTAGTAAAGAAAAGTGGGACCCAGAGAAAAGAGTAGGGAATATTAGTATCAAACAACAGAGCATATATAAATGTTGGACATTTCACATATTATACTCATATTGCTTTTAGGCCCAAATTAATCCCTTATGGATGAGCGGGATCATACAAACCATTGGGCTCACTGTATATAGGTGAGGGTATATCACCCCTCCCATATAACGATCATATATTATTATAAAGGACATACACAATCATATATGTCCCTTACTCAACGCAACAAAAATTGTTCCCAACGCGTTTCTGTCCGTGTGCTAGTGCACATGCACAAGGATGTCCTCAGGGGAACCTAATGATCTTGTCCATAAGTGATATATACAACATAAACAGGCTATTAAGCCCCACACATGTTAACCATACAAAGTCAGGGAAGTTGTCAGCCCAGTTTTATATATGGAGCCCAGTAAACGCTGCCCGTTTAGAGTGAACCTGCAGTGGCAGGGAGGATCGGATAGTGTTCCGGCGTCTGCGCGTAGCTTCATCAAGCCGGCGCAGACGCCAGAACACTATCCGCCCCGGAATCAGCCCCAGAGCGTGCTCGCTCCGGGTCTGATCACTGGCGATCACCTGGGCAGAGCATAGTGACGTCGCGGCTCCGCCCCTGTGGGACGTCACGCTCCCCCCCCTCATGGGCTTGCATTGCGGAGCGTGACGTCACACGGGGGCGGAGCCGTAACGTCACTATGCTCCGTCCCCGTTATAGGGGATAAGATGTCTTAGCGCCGGAGTACCCCTTTAAAGGGGTACTCCGGTGCTTAGACATCTTATCCCCTATCCAAAGGATAGGGGATAAGATGCCTGACTGTGGGAGTCCCGCCGCTGAGGACCCCCGTGATCCTGCACGCGGCACCCCGTTTGTAATCAGTCCCCGGAGCGTGTTCGCTCCGGGTCTGATTACGGGCGACCACAGGGTGGGCGGCGTGTGACGTCACGTCTGCGCCCCCGTGTGACATCACGCTCCGCCCCTCAATGCAAGCCTATGGGAGGGGGCGTGACAACTATCACGCCCCCTCCCGTGGGCATGCATTGAGGGGCGGAGCGTGAAGTCACACGGGGGCGCAGGTGTAACGTCACACGCCGCCCGCCCTGTGGTCACCCGTAATCAGACCCGGAGCGAACACGCTCCGGGGACTGATTACAAACGGGGTGCCGCGTGCAGGATCACAGGGGTCCCCAGCGGTGGGACTCCCGCGGTCAGGCATCTTATCCCCTATCCTTTGGATAGGGGATAAGATGTCTAAGCACCGGAGTACCCCTTTAAGTGTATAAAAGAATATTTACCACAACTGAGGGGTCCCTATGTTTTAACTTAAGTGGTTACCTTTTGCTGTATTACTATAGTAACAGATAGAAGTAATATCTATGAGATGGGCATTTGCTATTTATGCTGTCACATGATTGATTTGTATCAGCTGTTGATGAAGGCCATGGACCTCCTCCAACACTTCCAATGCATATCCGAAAACCAAGAAGACTTACCATGTTACAAGTAAATTCCTATCCAGTGTATAATTTATCAGCAGCCATTTTTTCCACGCCACAAATTGAAGTACTTGAAAAAGGCCTTAGCTTTGTTCCTAATAGATCTTTTGATCTCTATTCTACTATTTTTGACATTAACAAGTTTGTCCGGTTATTAACAGTTAAAAGACACTTTATGAACAGGACAGTGGAGACCCTGATATTACCACAGAAATCAAATCATACTCAAGGAACAGATATGATGCCATTGTCATCCAGCTTTATGGAACAAGCCTCAGTTATTATGCTCACAGAACTACAACAACCATCTGCCTGCACGTCCCCTATAGATACGACCATAACTACCTTTAAAACAACTAAACCTATGTTTTATCTTGTAAACTCGAGATGGGAGGCAATGAACATATTCCAACAGTGTGCGGAGTCAGATTTGAGATGTCTGGAACTACAGGAGAATCCTAACGTACACAACTTAACCATGAAACAAAGACAAGCGTTGACAGAGTTATCTAACAACACAAATATTCTAATATGTCCATCCGACAAAGGTGGTTCAGTAGTAGTGATGGACAGAAATCTCTATGAACAACTAGTCATGTTAATGCTAACAGACACTGATACCTACCGCAATATCCCATGTGATCCAACTGAAACCATAAAAAAGAAATTGGATAAATTACTACTGGATGGAGTACATTTAAACATTATAAACAATAAACAAAAAGAATATTCATCATCGACACATCCTGTCTGTCCCATATTTAGAGACATCCTGTCTGTCCCATATTTATATGCCAGCCATATAGTGGCTGGCATTAATTCTTTACTGGAAAACCTAGGTGTTTGGTTGGATACTCTTCTCCAGCCTCTAGTTACACATACACCTGGCACATTCAAGACAGCAAAACATTTGTTGCAAACTACAAATCAAATGGAATGGCCCACAGAAGCATCGTGGTCATCCTGCGATGTCGTCGCTTTGTATACTTGCATAGCCCATTCCACTGCAATTACTGCTACTGCACATCAGTTACAAAAATACAGCTACCATGGTCCTGATTTAATTCAATACATGCTGGATGTTTTGTTGTTTCTTTTAACCCACATTTTTTTCTGCTTTAACAACCATTTTAATTTGCAGATTAAAGGATGCCTGATGGGCGCCACGTTTTCTCCATCCCTGGCCAATCTGTATATGGCATACTGTACTGGGAGGAGGTCGTCCTCTATGCCAGTACCAAGCCATTTTTCCATCTTGTGGGTTGGTACGGCAGATATATAGACGACATCCTCCTAGTATGGAGGGGCACTGCACAAGAGTCAGAGTGATTTGTTACTTACATCAACGAAAATCAACTTGGCTTACAATTCACAACAAAGTGGAACCACCAAATCACCAATTTTTTGGATGTTTCTCTACTTGGATCTTCTGTAGATGATAAAGTCTACACTAAACTATATCGCCAGGATACTGCTGGAAATAGTCTCCTCCATGCCCAGAGTTGCCACCTGCAACATGTGACACGTAATTTACCTATCGGCAAACTTGTAAGAGCCAAATGGGCTTGCATAGCACAAGGACACTATAACTATACTATACTATATAACTATAACACACTAAAGCTAGTGGGCTCAGCTATATCAATCACCATATAGTACAAAGGGGTGCTACTTTGTGCATCAAAACACTAACACTACACCATACAGAGAAAAGGGATACACAGTACAGCGCTCACCCAAAATGATATGTATATCAAGTTAATTAGAGTTATCAAATTACAAAGCAGACAAAAACATTTAAAAGCAATTAAAAAGGGCCAACAAAACCACTGCACAAACAGGGAGGGTCCCTGAAAGACCCCTACCCAGGACACCTGCTTTACACAGTATATTGTATGCCAGCTCTAACCTGTACTATAAATAAATACACAATAATACACACATTGTCAAGACATTCATTCAGTCCAGACGGGTATAAAGAGTCCATCTTATATATTCAATAAGATTAGCTTTTGCATAGTTTTCTGAAGCGGTCATCGGTATCTTCTTGAATTTGTTCAATAGCGGTTACAGAGAAGTCTTGCATTGTGCTGTCATGTTTTTCCATTGCATGTCGGGAAACACTATGTTTGGTGAATTGATGGGTGATATTGAATCTATGTCCATTTATTCTGCTTCTCAACTGTTGTGTGGTGCGTCCAATGTTTTGTAGTTTGCATGTACATTCTATCAGATATATGACGTATGTTGAGCTGCAATCCATTCTGGTTTTTATTGGAAAAGTTTCCCCAGTCTGGTTGCTGGTGAAGGAATTTATACCACTGTTTATATTATTGCATGGTTTGCAGGTCTTGTTTCGGCAATTGTAACATCCCTTGGATGTAGAGATAGTTGACTTCTGTTGTTGGCTTTTCTTCTTCTTCAAGCGACTGGGGGCTACATGGTTCTTAATTGTTTTTGCTCTTCTGTATGTAAACCCAGGGTTTGAAGGGAGTATCTTCCAGTGGTTGTTAAAGATTTGTTTAATGGCTTTGTAACCGGCTGAATAGTCTGTTATGAAGTTATATTTGTATTTCCCTGTCAGGTCTTCTTTCTCATTTCCTCCTGTTGAACATCACACTATGCTGTCTGCAATGCGCAAGCGCAATGCCACCATGAACTGTCATAGCCCCGGTCCATAATGCCGTATTGCGCATGCGCGATTATGTGCGCAGCGCCTGCGAAAACTCGCTATCAAGATTTTGGAGATCAAACAAAAGAAAATTGCATATAGTCAACCATTCAAATAATTGCACTAAGAAATATGAAACAAATGTACATGCCTAACAGAAAGGAAAAAACGAGAAGCCTGGAACCTACATCAATCGGACAATAGTGAAAAAATACAGATACAGTATCAAAACTATACAAAAAGATACATAAGAAGATACAAAAATTAGAAAAATGTATCCATTCAAACTTTATTCTATTTTACTAAAATACCATATACCCATCACCTAGTTCAGTCTCCCATTTAAAATCAAAAGTATTCTCCTTACACCCCTCCAGAAACAAATACTCACCCAAATTATTGCAAAGAATGAAGAAACCTGACGGTGATACCTCTAAACAATGTATCCAGCCTTTATCCTCTGGCCCTCTGTGAATGAAGACCCTGGTAACACACATCAGGAACATTGTACTATGTTCTCTACAATGCGCAATTCCAGTACGAACTGTCATAGCCCCAATCCTTAGCGCCCTCCTGCGCATGCGCGATTATGCGTGCAATGTTTATAAAAACCCGCTGTTGAGATTATAAAGACCAAACAAAAAAAGAAAACTGCATACAGCCAACTATCCAATAGTTCCATTAGGAAATAGCTGTACATTTTACAAAAAGAAAAAGTAAACTATAGAACCAATAAAAACTGGACAATAAAGAACAAGTATATACAGTACAAATATATATATCAAAACCATTTAAGAGGATCCACAAGAAGAAGATGCACAAATAAGAATATGTATCCATTCACATTTTATTCCAATTTCACCAAGTTGTTTTTAACTTAACGCTCTCTTTTACCGTTTCTAGTTACATGCATTGATATGCACTTCCTGTGGAAAAGCACCATTCATATTGGGTGGCCTGTCAATTAGGGTCACTTTGTCTGCTTTGTAATTTTGGTTTTAAATAGCTGGAACCTCCAGGACCTGATCCCCGGGCGGCTGCACCACAACTCATGCAAAAGGCTCTGCAAAGTGCCTTCTAACGCAACCCGGACAGGGGAGTAAAAAACTCACATCCTGCTCATACACAACTCTACAAACACCACTTCAGACATACTGTCCCATGGGAAGCTCTGCCTCTTATTCTCTATAGTGCCACATCCAAAATACTAACAAATAGCATAAGAGTGGTACCTCACAAAGGCTTTTCTTTACACAATCAGTTGTCACCCAGCAATTTTGGCAATAACAGTGACAAACCCACATTGCTATCTTGTAAAGGTACCTATAAATGCGATCAAATTACTGTAGGTGCAGTGCATGTAAATATATTAATTTCTCCTCCTCTGTATATTCTATTAGCACTGGGAAAACGTATCCTACAAAGTCATTTATCAATTGTTCCACAACTCATATTGTGTATCTGGCCACCTGTTCGGCGTGCAGCCTCCAATATGTGGGCTGTAAATCCAGGAAATTTAAAATTAGGATTGCGGAACATGTTCTTATGCCCCAGAATGTGTATGAAACCCAGAAAGCAATATCTGGCCTTACACGTCATTTCATAGAGGTTCACTCAAATGATCTTTCTCACCTTACATTGCAAGGTATTGAAAGGGTTAGACCTCCTAAGCTGGGAGACGATTGGACTAAGCTGGTGTTCAGATGGGAGGCGTTTTGGATCTCCCGTTTGGACATCAGATATCCGACAGGATATACAGAAATGACATTTATTAATGATTATGTTCATATGTTGGCAAATTTGAATCCACAAGAAAAACGCATATGCTCATGGTTACATAGTGTGTATCTTCCTGTATGTGAGCCCTAGCTTCTGTACCACTTAATTTGCAGTTAGGTATGTTGCAGACCTCAGGTCAGATACAATCAGATGTGGTCAGGTGACCGGACAAATAGTGGGCAGATACTAGAACACTGAAACCATTTGGTTTAAGATATATAACAAGCAAGTTACCACAGAAAAACTATCGCCACGATTAAGGTTTTGCCATAAACCGAAACGCGTCAGTGTTTCATTTAGCAGGGTTGTTTTGTGCACATGTATTTTAACAAGTTAGATTAAAAGTACATTTTTAGGGGAGCTGGAACACATTATATTTTTTGTTTGAAACTTCGAATGTATGTATAATCTGGATTTAACAAAAGAAGCATATACCAAAGAAGCCAAGAGGTAATCATTTGTTCTATACAGCAATGATAGACTATAGGGGCACACGCTATTGGCAGAGGGAATGTAACACCCAATTTATTATTTCATGCATTTTCAGGAGGAATAACTAAACAGATGTGACAGGTCTTCTGTTATGAAAAAAAATGTCTAGTAGTTATCCAATCTACACAATATCTGCCACCTAGCTTTATACTCATATTAAAAAACTGTCAAGTTCAAAAGAGTAAATATGCACATTAAGTCAATGTACAATAGTTAAAGGGGTTGTCCAGGAAAATACTGCTTATTTTTTGCATAAATAGCACTACTCCTGTCCACAGGTTGTGTGTAATACTGCAGCTTAGTCCCATTCTCTTCAATGGAGCCAAGCTGCAACACCAGACACAACCTGGAAACAGGAGTGGTGCTGTTTTTGAAAGACAGAAGCAGTGTTTTGGAATCCTGGACAACCCCTTTGAGGCTAAGCAACAATAACCACTTGAGGACACAAGGCAAGTATACTCATCCTGAATGTAAGACAAATGCTACATTTAGATGAGCAAGTAACTTCTGATCTCTGCCATTCAACCCTCTGAATGCCAATGTGACATCATTGAGGCCCATAACTACTCTGGGCAGGGTCTGGCAGTGGCAGGCAGTGAGTAAGAAATGTCTGGCAGCGGGAGGCAGTGGGCAAGAAATGTCTGGCAGCAGGCAGTGGGACAGAGACATCTGGCAGGAGCAGGCAGTGGGTAGTCCGGTCTGGTAGTCTGTACCACTCTTCAATCACCAACAAAATGGCTCTGCTTCGTGGAATTGAAAAAAAACTACAAAATCCCCTCCCCCTCTCCTTTTGCACATAGACACAAGAGGGAGGTGTAGATGAGCGAGGCAAAATTTGCAGCAGTTGCTTGTTTTCACCAGATTCCTCATGTTAGCTTATTATTAAATTTTTCATGATTTGTAAAAAGTAAAAAAAATTTAATAATATTTCCAAAAATATTTAAAAAAGTATTTAACCTCAAAACAAATATTAAATAACATTTGGTGACACATTACCTTTAAAGTACTCCAGGACTGTCTAACCATGTTCCCTGTTGTCAGGTATCTAAGGTGTTAGTGAGAGTTAGTGGGTTCCCTCACAGCTGGGAGCAAACAGAAACATGATGTAGTGGGTTGTCTGTCAGTGTAAAACTGACACCAATAGTGCCCTGGAATAAAAAGTATTCCAAAGCATTATGTGAACCAAGGGTTCACAAATTTATTATAAATCTAGAAGCGAGTAAAAAAAAATAGGGGCCAGAATGCTGCACGTTAAGCATGTGATGTCATATGATCAGTCATTAGTCTCTCCTCAACTCTCCCTGTGTCACAATCATTAGTATCCTCTCAACTCTCCCTGTGTCACAATCATTAGTATCCTCTCAACTCTCCCTGTGTCACAATCATTAGTATCCTCTCAACTCTCCCTGTGTCACAATCATTAGTATCCTCTCAACTCTCCCTGTGTCACAATCATTAGTATCCTCTCAACTCTCCCTGTGTCACAATCACTAGTATCCTCTCAACTCTCCCTGTGTCACAATCATTAGTATCCTCTCAACTCTCCCTGTGTCACAATCATTAGTATCCCCTCAACACTCTGAGTCACAATCATTAGTGTCCTCTCAACTCTCCCTGTGTCACAATCATTAGTATCCTCTCAACTCTCCCTGTGTCACAATCATTAGTATCCTCTCAACTCTCCCTGTGTCACAATCATTAGTATCCTCTCAACTCTCCCTGTGTCACAATCATTAGTATCCCCTCAACACTCTGTGTCACAATCATTAGTATCCTCTCAACTCTCCCTGTGTCACAATCATTAGTATCCCCTCAACACTCCCTGTGCCACGGTCTTTAGTGTCCCCTCATCTTCCCCTTCACCTCTCCCTGTGTGTAACAGTCTGAGCTGTCAGGTTTTCCAGAGCTTAAAGGAGAACTCCAGGATGGAAAAATTGTCCTCCATACTGCCCGCAGTGAAAAAAAAAAATAGATACATACCTTGCTACGCTCCCCCGGTGCCTCCGGTAACCCACTCCGGTCTCCGCCGTGATCCTCTTCCTGGTTGCTGGTGGTCGGCGAGACATACTGCACTCAGCCAATCACCGGCCGCAGTGAAGTCCCGACTCGGCCGGCGATAGGCTGAGTGGCAATGTGATGCTTTCAGCCTCGGCAAGGACAATTTTTCGATTCTGGAGTTCTCCTTTAATGTGAATTTGGTGGGCTTTTTCAAAACCATTAGGAACACACCCCTTTTTCAGGGACACGCCCCTCTCCCACTCTGACTATGCACCTTTTCTGAGTTGAACGGGTTTTTGGGGATTTTTTGGTTGCAAAATCTACTACACAATTTGGGCGCAAAACCCAAGAAAAAAAGTGTCTAGATCACATTAGTAAATTACCCTATTTGTTTAGGTTTTTTTTTTCTGATGAACAACCCCTATTGGTAAGGGCTGACAAAAACCTAATTTGTTAGTTGGCATGGCGACCTGGCACCTGATATTTCTCAAGCCTTGATGTTAGCGACCAATGCTTCACCTGGTGGGACCTAAATAGTGTTTTGTGGCTTATAAAATATATATATATATATATATATATATATATATATATATATATATATGTTTTACTTAGAGAAGACATGTTTTTTTTTCTTTTTTTTCTTTTCTTTATCGATTCCTACATGAAGTTTTCCCAAGCTCTGCCCTGCGACATCATGACTGTCATTGGCCATTATTATTTTTTGATCATTATTTTCTCCCAGTTGCCAATGTAAATAAAACGGTTCTAGTTCCGGGGACTTAGGAAGTGTTGGGCATTTTGGTCATAAGGTTATTTCTAAGACCTGTAGTGACTTTTTCTTCCAAATTTTAGGTTTATAATGGAGGCCTACATGCCATGACTGACGTAGGCAATGAAAGGGATAAACACATATACCCCCTACTTGAAATTCACACAATATTATGGTTAACATTAACAAATAACAGCAAATCTACTGCATTACCCACATTCTATAGTAACGACAAGGCCTGACCGCAATGACCGGAGGGATTGTAAAGTGCTTAGTAAATAACTTTCATATATTCTGTGTGTTTTGTGAAGACGTCAAATACTGCGAGTGCGTTGTACCATAGAGTAGATACAAGGTAACAAGCTACCTGACCAATAGGAATCCTCTAACCTGAGCCACCTCTGCAAGCAAATAGACTTTCCTATTGGACGTAGATAACCTTAACAAACTGGTGTGCTAATGGTGTGACTTTAACCCTTTGTTTCCCAATAATAATTTGAAACCACATGAATAGAAGGTTGCTAAGATATTGCTGAATTGCCGCTGTAGCGCCAAGATAAATTTGGAGTGTTTTGATGTTGTTAACACGTACTGTATGGTGACACATTGTTCCCGCACAGACTGTACTCTGTCATCCATAAACAAATCCCCAGCCAGCTACCTCACACAAGGAATGTATCTCTTTGTTTTCTCCTGGCTATGACCTTCACAGCAATAGAAGGATACACTAAACCTTACTGAATCTGTAACATTCGGATACCAGAGGAGCATGCATAATATTATTTCGAATAAATGTACCACCTAAATATCCATAAAATAAAATGTGAAAACTGTGCCACTCAGGAGCCCCAAAAATCTGGAATCAGCAGCCATACAACACATTTTTCCATTCAAAGTGGTACTCCACCCCTAGACATCTTATCCCCTATCCAAAGGATAGGGGATAAGATGTCTGATCACGGGGGTCCCGCCGCTGGGGACCCCCGCAATATAGCATGCGGCACCCACCTGTTTCTTGTCTGGAAGCGCTGGAGGGTCTGGGTCGCCACCACGGGAACGGAAGTCCGTGACGTCACGCCCCGTCCCCTCAATACAAGTCTATGGGAGGGGGCGTGACGCCCCCTCCCATAGACTTGCATTGAGGGGACGGAGCGTGACGCCACACGGGGGCGGAGTCGGGACGTCACGGACTTCCGTTCCCGTGGTCGTGACCCAGACCCTCCAGCGCTTCCGGACAAGAAACAGGTGGGTGCCGTATGCTATATTGCGGGGGTCCCCAGCGATCAGACATCTTATCCCCTATCGTTTGGATAGGGAATAAGATGTCTAGGGGTGGAGTATCCCTTTAAATAACAAGTGTCTGCAATGCTTTTTAGTTTTCTATGTTAGATACAGAAACCATCCAGCAAGTAAATGTAAACATTAGGTTTTATTTGGGACAGAAATTATTATTTTTTTTGAGTATCCAATGGCTGGAGGAATTCCTATAGAAGACAGCTGGGACCCCCCATGATCTCCTGCACGAGGCCTCGGCTCTACCCGGGAAGGGGGCATGTCTGGCTCTCTCATAAAGACACATGGAGGGAGAGTGTCGGCTGCCGCTTTGTGCAATTCACGTTCCTAACTGCTAGCACTGTTAGATAGATGGACAAGAAGACACAGGGTATGTTTCATATATCTGTCTGTGCTTCCATAAAGTAGAAAATGTAGCCAGGTAAGTAGCAAGGTAGCTAGGTAAGTGTCTATGTAAGATAACCACCCCCTCCCCCAAAGTGCCAGGATGGAAAAAAAAAAGAAAAAGGTTATCATATGTCCGACGCAGCAATGTGCAAGGTGCAGCCAAGCAGATGGCTTCTTTCATTTTTTTAGAAGGCCGCTGAAAAATAAAAAGAAGCAATCTGGTTGCTATGGGAAACTGCACCACTTTTCCTCCACACAGGTTTTGATAAGCGGGGTGAAACGACAAACCGGGGCAAAACGCGTTGGAGTGTGAGGTGGGGGAACACCGGAGGAGCACACACTGTATTGCTGTGGTTAGTATTTGTACTGTGTACCCATGTAAACTGCTTTTTATCCAGTGAGACGCTAATTATAGGCAATTACATTTATCCTGCAATATATTTTGTGTGTTCCTTTTGGACCTGCAATACTTGCTAGATTGAGTAATTTATTATCACTGCGATTGTTTACCATTCATATTATTAGTCCTATTATGGTGTTCCCCCACCACTGTTTTTATCTTGTCTGAAGTGTTTATGTCTTAGAGGGTTGTATCCTGTTGTTTTTCATTGTGTTCAATAAAGTTTTGATACATTTTTCATCATATTTGGTTTGTTGGTGTTTTTTTTTTCATTTTTTGGGGCTGCTTTGTTTGGTTATGTTGGTTGCTATAGTGCATCACCTATTTTTTGTGATAAATTTTGTGCATTTGTGGCCTTATTTATGTAGGTTTTGTTTGATAAATGTCCCCCTGCCTGTCTGCTGACCATAGTGCATAATAACATACATACATACTGGGCAATCCCTGCCAACCATTCCAAAGTATAAAGTGCAAAAATTCACTAAACAGTAATAACCATACATTGATAAAGAACTTGCCTCAGAAAGATAAACATGGAAATCCATAAAGTGCCAGTGCAAAGGGGAATTTAAAGCGCGACTGCCACATAGAGTAAGGATTAGTAGACTGCACCCCCACAGTATAATAAGGCTTTACAAGCCCATTCTAGGCATACCTGTATTGCTAAATTAGGCCGCTATATACTTACAAATAATGCCTTTGTAATTCATCTGGAAGTCGGGCCAACAGTCAAAGCAGAGGGGAAAGAGGCAGGGATGCTGGGTACGCCATCTTCCACCTCCATTGCGCAAAGCCAGTGACTAACATATAAGCAATTATCATATTGTATATCTCCGGAACGGTGGCAACGATCCAGGGGGAATAATATATCATTTTAATCCAGTTCACCTGCACTATAACCCTGTGCATTGGATTTAGTGTGGTTGAACAAGCAGTCCGTTTCCTTTTAAAGAGGTTGTCCAGCCAAAAATAACTAAACCCTATCCCCAGGATAAGTGATAAGTAGCGGATAATGTGCGGTAGATGGCATGCACTTCATTCAATTCTATGGGAGCACCGGAGATGCCCAGGTGCTGTACTTGGGTCCCTGCAGCGCTCCTATGGAAATGAATGGAGCGCATGTTGGCGCATGTCGGCCAGGCATATGCTCCTCACTGAGAGACGAAGTTCCATACCAGGGATCGCGGGGGACCCCAGCAGTCAGATGCCCCGCAACCAGCTACTTATCCCCTATTCTGTGGATAGGGGATCAGATAGTTTTTGCTGGACAACCCCTTTAAGCAACTGACTGCTGAAGACGTCTTCCTCTACTGCCAACTGAAAATCAAATGACAAGAGAGCACAATTCTTCTATGTGGTTGAAGAACAATGTTTTATATGGCTACTTTAATACCAGTATGTAGTTCTCAAATAATGTAGGTAGCTATGTATAGGAAGGTTGATAGCCAGGTAACTAGGTAGGAAGCTATGGAGGTAAGTAGCCAGGTAGCTAGGTAAGTATCTATGTAAGGTAACCACCCCCTCTTCCAAAATGCTAGGATGGAAAAAAAAGAGAAAAAGGTTATCATATGTCATATGGTTATCATTCCTCCACAGTGACATCAGTGGCGCCTAAACTGTGTGGGAGCGAAAGTCACAGGTTTTGAGAAAGCTTTCAACTGTTCCTTTCAGTTGTATAACAGGGGTCCCTTGACCTGTATAAAGTGATCTCTTGAGATGTATAAGGTCTTTAAAGGGGTACTCCGGTGCTTACACATCTTATCCCCTATCCAAAGGATAGGGGATAAGATGCCTGATCGCGGGAGTCCCGCCGATGGGGACCCCCGGGATCATGCACGCGGCACCCCGTTTGTAATCAGTCTCCGGAGCGTGTTCGCTCCGGGACTGATTACCGGCGACTACAGGGCGGGCGGTGTGTGACGTCAAGCCCCCCCCCCCCCCGCCCCCGTGTGATGTCACGCTCCGCCCCTTAATGCAAGCCTACGGGAGGGGGCATGATAGCTGTCACGCCCCCTCCCATAGACTTGCATTGAGGGGCGGAGCGTGACTTCACACGGGGGCGGGGGCGTGATGTCACACTCCGCCAGCCCTGTAGTCGTCAGTAATCAGAACCAGAGCGAACGCGCTCCGGGGACTGATTACAAACGGGGTGCGGGGTGCATGATCCCGTGGGTCCCCAGCGGCGGGACTCCCGCGATTAGGCATCTTATCCCCTATCCTTTGGATAGGGGATAGGATGTCTAAGCACCAGAGTACCCCTTTAAAGCTGCATTAGAGAAATCCCTTGAGCTGTGTAAAGGGTCTTGGAAGCTGCATAAAGGGAGGTCCTGGAAGCTGTACAATGGGGGTCCTGGAAGCTGTATAAAGAGGACTTCAGAAAGCTGTATAAGGGGGGGGGGTCCCAGAATCTTGCAGCCTAGTTGTGATTGTTGCCTCTGTACCTCCTGTACATATCTAAATAATGGAGCAATAATAAAATAAGTATTTTAATCCATCACTTATTTTCTCAATAAATACTGTAGAGATCGTACTTTTCTGATAAACGGCCCATTTCTCATTCATGCATCACGTGACAGTATAAGTGTAATAACAGCTGACAGCGTGACTTGATATTTGTGATATTTTCCTGTATTACTAATGATCATCTCTCATGATCCTCTTTCAGATTACAAGTCTCAGTGTTCTGTTGTTTTCACTTGTGGTTTTGTTCCTCTCTCCACTTCTTAACCATCTAGTCCATCCTATTAGTTACAGCTGTTTTAGTCAAAACTGACTGGTATACAATAAGCACGCCATACAATTCCCACAGTGGATGTTTCCCAGCTTTTACAGAGTCCTGAATATGAAACCTGAATTATTATTTTATTACAAGACTGGAGGCTCCATTTTGCAACTCTTCTTTACTACTTAAAATGATAGCAGCAAGATATAACAATAAAGTTTATAGAAAAAAAACGTTACATATGCAAATGAAGTGTATTATGCAGCCAATGAGAGGCTAGCACAGGTGATATGAGGCAAGGTAACATACAATACCTCCTCTTCTTTGCTGCTCCGCTCAGAAGTTAAGTATATCTCACATTTCACTCTAGCATATATATATTATTATCATATTTCATATACATTATCTTCATATTTCTCAGTTGTCACCTTTATATAGTTTCCTTATATATATTTGTCACCGCTGCCGTTCATTCATTGTTTTATTTTTTTGTCATAAACAGACAGTTATATATCTTTCTCCTCAGAGTTTGTTCACATTCCCCTTTGGTTATTGTCCCCTCCGTATACATACCTCATCTCTCTCCCTTCAGTATCGCTGGTCTCGGCTCCGCCAGACTTCTCGCGATACTACGCGAGCTGGTCCTCAGCTTCGCGCTCTTTGGTTCCTCCCCCTCTGTGGTATTCTCCCTCGCTCCGTGAACGAACTACCAGCATCTTCTGTCAGTCAGAGTATTCACTCCCTCAGAGACGACCGCGCTCCTGCAAGCGTTTTTTCTTGACCATATTCTATCGCCTGTTCATTGCTTACCCTGTAGTGATACCTACGGACATATTTTGGTATTATTATAACCAATTTCTGTCATAAATTCACCACACTTACTCCAGTTCAGCTTGTCTTACATTTTTTATAGTTTTTTCCCTCTGCCCATTTGGCCAGTTTATTAAAAAATTTTTCCTCATAAATATATTGCAATTATGGCCAATGAACAAACTGCTACAGATATGCAGTCCACTAATACTCAACATATGGATAACAGCTCCATGCAGTCTATGGTGGACTTATCAGTCCGGAATGCAATGGCCAGTATACCAGAGATTGTGGCCCAATCCATGGCTTTATTCATGTCCCATGATAAATATCAACAACTCCCCAAGGCTGGCCCTTCTACCCCGTCGGATCATTTTTGGTCCGCGGAGGACTCAACTTCAAATTTAGCCAGGGGATGGGGAAAGTCTGGGAAGGCCACCCATAAACGGCCCATGCCTACTACCGGTCCTTCTAAATCATATAAAAAACCTAAAGGGATTAAGGACCAGGTTCCAACTGCTGCTATTACCAAAAGCAGGCATACTGATGCTAAAAAATCGCATCCCATACCCTCCACCCGGGAGGAGAAACATGATAACCGGGTTAAAAGAGCATCCCGTAGAGAGAAACCGGACTCTTATAACACTTCCCCTGACCAATCCTCATCTGAGGAAGGTGAGATTTCGGAATATGCCTCAGACTCTGAATATGAGGACATATCTGATAATGAGGAATCTACTGTGACTATTGAGGACCCTAAAGCAGTCATTATGGACAGTGCGGGAATCCCGTATTTTGATCCAAGTCTGCTTAAGCATCCACGTTCTGGAGAATGGGATCCTCACCCCCAAGTGACCCAATTTTTAACTTTATGGGTCAGGAAACCTATCGATAGAGCCACTCGTAACAGATTACGAGCAGAATGCCCTAGACCTAATATCCCAAAGAAATTATCCATTACCCCTGAAATTGACCCTCCACTGATTAAATACCTGAACAAATCGGGAAAAAATCCCAAAAAGGGTATAGACCGTTCCTTTAAGACAATCCAAGACAGGTTTTTAGACCTTCTAGGTCCCTTAACAAAAATTTTGGACCTCACTGAAGAGGCTAGTTCCTCTGGCAACCCAGTGAATTTAGAGGTCCTCAAAGGATGGGCCCAAAGGGCCCTGTGTATATTTGGTGGCATTAATACTACCATATGCACTGAACGCAAAAGGTCCATTCTATTAAAATTGGACCCTCAGTTGATCAACCTAGCTACAACTGAACCTGAATCCTCCACTGATGGCCTTCTCTTTGGAGATACGTTTATTAAAGAAATAAATAAATATGTAGCATTATTTTCATCACTTGATAAGGCCCAAACATCTCTTAAGAAGGTTTTTCAACCTCGGGTTTTACCCAGGGCTGGGAAAAGAAGGGGCAATTTTCCCAGCCGCCAGTCTCATGAGAGACAATATACACGTGCCCCCCCAAGAACAGACAGATTCCAGAACCCTACCTCCACCTATCAATCCAGTCCATTCTTCCCAACAAGAGGAAGACCGTGGAGAGCCAGAGGACATCGCGGATATCCCAGATCTCGACCCAACGCTGGTAAGTCTTTATCCGATATTTTCTTCCCCACTTCCATTAGGAGGCAGAATTGCGTATTTTTTCCATACCTGGGCCATAATAACATCCGACCCGTGGATTCTAAACACAGTCCTGGGTTATCAGATACAGTTTGTCCAACCTCCTCCTCAGATTTTAACTCCTCATCCAATTCATTTTTCAGAGGAAAACAGATCACTCATAGAGTCAGAGATCATAGAACTAAGCTCCAAAAAGGCAATCATCCAGGTACCCATGCATTCTCACGGTTTCCTGAGCAATCTTTTTCTTGTAAAAAAGAAGGACGGAGGGTACAGACCTGTTATAAATTTAAAGACCCTAAACAACTATGTACTCTATCAACATTTCAAGATGGAGGGCATCCATCTTTTGAGAGATCTGCTGTTACCACACGATTGGTTAGCGAAAATAGATCTCAAAGATGCATACCTTACGGTTCCCATGCATCTAGAATCTCAACCTTACCTCCAATTTTTATGGAAGGATCAAAAATGGCAATTCACCTGCCTACCATTCGGCCTATCCTCAGCCCCATGGTGTTTTACAAAACTGCTCAAACCTGTTATAGCAATTCTAAGAGCCCGAGGTGTCCGTCTGATTATTTATCTGGACGATATCCTCCTCATGGCACAATCCCTATCCATAATGAGGCTACACATTCAATGGACTGTGTCCCTCCTCTCCAATCTGGGTTTTATTATCAACACAGAAAAATCCATCCTTTCCCCATCCAAAGAGGTAGAATTTTTGGGATTTCTAATAAATACTCAGTCTGCCCAACTCAGTCTTCCTCCCAGGAGGATGAAAACCATTCGAAGGGAGATTCATTCCATCCTGAACAAGCAAACAGTCTCTCTTCGTTCGATAGCTCGTGTAGTGGGTCTTCTTTCTGCTTCGATTCAAGCGATTTTCCCAGCTCCGCTTCATTATCGAGCTCTTCAAAGGCTGAAAGCTCAACACCTTCGGAACGGCTTGGGTTACTCGGACGAAATAGCTCTTACTGCAGATACCACAGAAGAACTTCTGTGGTGGCTAGGACACCTTCAGGATTGGAACGGGAAAACTATATTCAATTCCGTTCCAGATCTGATCATAGAATCGGATGCCAGCCGTTCAGGTTGGGGAGCCCGTTGCGGTTCCTCGTCGACAGGAGGAAAGTGGTCCCCAGAGGAATCACTCTTCCACATCAACTGCTTGGAATTACTGGCGGGTTTCTTCGCTCTCAAGAGCTTTGCGAAGAACAGATCAGATTGTTGCATTCTTCTACGAATGGACAATATCTCCGCAGTACAATATATCAACAAGCTTGGTGGTACAAAATCTTTCCACCTAGCCAACATTGCCAAAGACCTATGGCATTACTGTCTTCACAGGAACATCATTATCAAAGCAGAATACTTACCAGGTCTTTCCAACATAATTGCGGATTGGAATTCCCGCTTCCTTGCGGATTCCAGCGATTGGCAATTGGACCCTCAAATTTTCTCTCGCATCAATTCTCTTTGGGGCCCTATTCTTCTAGACCTCTTTGCATCACGACTGAATCGTCAGGTTCATCGCTTTTACAGCTGGCGCCCCGATCCGGAGGCAGAAGGCATAGATGCCCTCCTCCAATATTGGCCTTCGGAGATCCTCTATGCATTCCCTCCTTTTATTCTGATTCCGAGGGTTCTCCTCCTCATCAAATCTCAAAAATCAACAGTAATTCTCATTACCCCTCAATGGCCAACACAGTCTTGGTTCCCTCAGATTCTAGAAATGCTGATCGATTTTCCTCGCCTACTTCCTTGCCATCCGTTTCTCCTTCAGGATCCGGCAGGGAATCCTCATCCTCTCATATCCTCCAACAATCTTCCTTTGATAGCCTGGTGTGTTTCGGGTCAACAGTCCCGAGTTGCGAACTTTCTAACTTATCTAGAGAAATTCTCTCAAGCGCCTGGGCTCCAGGTACCGGATCTGCTTACAGATCAGCCTGGAAAATTTGGACTAGTTGGTGCATGCAACGGGATTTGGATCCCATACATGCACCTTTAAATCATATCATAAATTTTTTAGCTTCATCTTTTGATTTGGGTAAGGCCTACCGTACTATAAACGTTTACAGATCTGCTATCTCCTTTTACCACGCTCCTATTAATTCCCTTTCTGTGGGTAAACATCCATTAATTTGTAAATTACTCAAAGGCATAAAATTCAGACGTCCACCTTTACCCAGATATCATTCAACTTGGGATGTCAATATTCTCTTACAGTATATCATTTCCTTAGGGGATAATCATTCCCTTTCCTTGAAATCCCTATCTTTGAAACTCACTGCCTTACTCTGCCTAATCTCTCTTAAACGAATTTCGGACGTCAGAGCCCTTGATATTTCTCATAGACAATACTTACCTGACGGTGTTCTTTTTTCTATTCACAGACGTACAAAAACCTCTCTTTTTTCAGTGTTTTATCCCTCTTTTCCTCACCAGAAACACCTCTGCGTAGTTTCCTGCCTTCAGGCTTATGAACAGAGAACTCAATCTGTTCGTAACCGTGCTGACACTCAATTACTCATTTCATTCTGTAAACCCTACCGTCCTGTGTCATCTCCTTCGTTAGCCAGATGGATGAAACAGATTATGCAATCGGCAGGAGTTGACATTTCTATCTTTAAAGCCCACTCCTCCAGAGGAGCCATGTCCACAAAACTAAAGCAATCAGGGGTATCCTTGTCGGATATCCTTAAAGCTGCTAATTGGACTTCGGAATCAACGTTTAAAACCTTCTATTTCAGACCAGACCCCCATGTTTCTATGAGTATTATTTAATGTTGTTCATTTCTACATGTTTTATTGTTTAATCTGGTCAAGTTTATTATTATTATTATTATTTGAGCTTTAAACTTGCAAAATGGAGCCTCCAGTCTTGTAATAAAATTGGAGATTTTCCTAGTCCTTATGAAGGAAAATATGGATTTTATTAAAGACAGGAGGCGAACATTTTCCCTCCCTTTGTCCCATCCCTTTATTATTATTGTTGTTTTCTGTCTCTATCTTTTTAGTGTAACTCACGGATTGTC
This sequence comes from Hyla sarda, assembly GCF_029499605.1. Taxonomy (NCBI): domain Eukaryota; kingdom Metazoa; phylum Chordata; class Amphibia; order Anura; family Hylidae; genus Hyla; species Hyla sarda. The sequence goes on along the minus strand of NC_079194.1, from coordinate 274,700,237 downwards.
AAGAATCTTCGTGTCAACAGGATATTCATCCATTCCACATCTTATAGGACCTGTTTCCAGTTTCTCATGAAGTTTACTGCTGTTTATCCTTCTTCAGGACTGTTATCCACAACCTTCTCAGACTTATAAAGATTATTCTCGTTGAATATGTTTTATTTATTCATACATTGTTTTCTTCATTCCAACAAACTCTTATGGATCTCTAGTGTCTTTTACTTATGTTGTTATATTATAATGTTTTGCATCAAAGAAGAGGAGGTATTGTATGTTACCTTGCCTCATATCACCTGTGCTAGCCTCTCATTGGCTGCATAATACACTTCATTTGCATATGTAACGTTTTTTTTCTATAAACTTTATTGTTATATCTTGCTGCTATCATTTTAAGTAGTAAAGAAGAGTTGCAAAATGTTCGCCTCCTGTCTTTAATAAAATCCATATTTTCCTTCATAAGGACTAGGAAAATCTCCAATTTTTACTTATTTTAGTTTAACTTTAATTTTAGTATTTTAATTTTATTTTTCTTTTATTTTATATGTATACTATTTAAAGGGGTTTTCTTAGTAGAGACAATAATAGGATTTCATGAAAATCCTCTACCAACTGCTAGAACACTGGTTGCAGGATGTATAAGGAGAGACACTAGTGGAAATACTTGGAATACAGAAAAGGATCCCAAACCCTTTCGCGAAAAGTCGGCCAACCATGGCGATTTTGGTGAGAACAACTAAACCACCCCCCCCCCCCCCCCCACACACACACACACACACACACACACATTCAGAACACATGAAAATGTTGCCAAGCCAAAAATTCTTGTGTATGTTTTGAACAGGATAGATAGCTGTTGGCCAAACAAATGTTTGATTGGCCACTGTTGAAGGTATATGGGCATACCCTTTAGTGTCCAACTGTTGTAACCCTGACCAATTTCTAGACCTAAATGACAACTCTCCTAGGAATACTATGATGACTATGAGGCATCTAAAAAAAACAAAGCACAACCAATGGGAGATGACAGAGCGCAGCACTTTCAAGCACAATAGAAGTACATACTGTATGTGGATGCCAGTTCCCAGGCAGATGGCACGTGGTATGCAAACAACAGATTTTTTTTGGACCGGGAGACAGAGTAGCACATTTAGAAGTAAGATCAAGTCAGATTTAAGCATGTTAAAAGCAGCTTGGCAGCAAAGCAGAAATGTAGTTCAAGTGGCTGTTATCAGGTTGGCACAAATTAACCTGCGGTGCTAATTTTAAGGCATATGCTTCAGTTCTTATTATTATTTCCACCCAATGAAGTATGGAGTCCACTGGTAGAATGCCCAGATTGTCATCCCCAGAATACTTTCCAATAAATGGTTGGATTAAATATAAGTAGGTTGATGGTTGAACAAACGATCATCTTATGAATGATGGTTTCACAGATACAGCCATATACAATTTTTGTCCATGTTGGCCATTAAAGTTGTCAAACTGGCCAAACATGATCAATGACACTGGCTGAGGGATGATCTTTCTCTGAACATTTTGAGAATATTCTGGAAATGTTATGAATATTTTTTTTCCTACAATAGATTATTTGTGAACAAACAATAATTTACAATTGAATGATCTTTCAACAGACAATCGCCCAAAAATTTCCAACATGGTCGACTTTTCTTCAGACAATAAAAGTAGAGATGAGCGAAGCTACAGTGATTCGATTTGTCACAAACTTCTCGGCTTGGCAGTTGCTGATGACTTTATCCTGCATAAATTAATTCAGCTTTCAGGTGCTCCGGTGGGCTGGAAAAGGTGGACATCGTCCTAGGAAAGAGTCTCCAAGGACTGCATCCACCTTTTCCAGCCCACCGGAGCACCTGAAAGCTGAACTAATTTATGCAGGATAAAGTCATCAGCTACTGCCGAGCCGCAAGGTTCGTGACGAATTGAATCACTGTAACTTCGCTCATCTCTAAATAAGAGTCTGTCATCGGCTAAAACGAACATCATAACATTTCACAAAATCGTCCACGTTTGTCATCTTCGATCTAAGGTTTATGGAGACCTTTAGGAATAGTTAGGACAGCTCTAAGTCAGCAAAATGCAAGTAGACAACAGGTCCAAGATCAATATAAAAAGGCATCCTGGCTGGAATGTCACCACCGTGGTTCAATGTTCCTATCAGCATTGCAACTTTGTACCAGTGACTGGCAGGGCATCATGGTGGTCTGCCATCCGTGTCGCTCAAGAAACACCCCCATTAGGATTCTACTAAGATTTTAGATAAGACGCAACTTAAAAATTCATTTAAAATTAGAGGTGCACCGAAATGGAAATTTCAGAACCGAAACGAAACCGAAATTAAAAAAAATGTCCGGCCGAAACCGATACCGAAACCGAAAATGACTTCTCCCCGTCTTCTGGTAAAATGCAGCGCTCCGCTCATTAGATTAGATTCCCCCACATTAGATTGCCAGCTCCCCACATTAGGTCGGGAGTTCCCCCACATTAATAGGCAGCTCCCCCACAATAGTAGGCAGCACCCCCACAATAGTAGGAAGCTCCCCAATAATAGTAGGAAGCTCCCCCACAATAGTAGGCAGCTCCCCCACATTAGGACAGCATTTCCCTCACAATAGTAGGCAAGTTCCCCACAATAGTAGGCAGTTCCCCCACAATATTAAGCAGCTCCCCCCAACAATATTAGGCAGTTCCCCCCACATTTGTAGGCAGCTCCCCCCCCCCACATTAGGTCAGCAGTTCCCCCACAATAGTAGGCAGGTTCCCCACAATAGTAGGCAGTTCCCCCACAATATTAGGCAGCTCCCCACAACAATATTAGACAGCTCCCCCCACATTTGTAGGCAGCTCCCCCCCCCCCCCCACAATATTAGGCAGCTCCCCCCCAACAATATTAGGCAGCTCCACCCACAATATTAAGCAGCTCCCCCCCCCCCCACAGTATTAGGCAGCTCCCCCCACATTTGTAGGCAGCTCCCCCCAACAATGTTAGGCAGCTCCCCCTAACAATATTAGGCAGCTCCCCCCACAATATTAGGCAGCTCCCCCCCATAATATTAGGCAGCTCCCCCCACATTTGTAGGCAGCTCCCCCCCAACAATATTAGGCAGCTCCCCCCCCACATGTGTAGGCAGCTGCCCCCCTACAATATTAGGCAGCTACCCCCCACATTTGTAGGCAGCTGCCCCCCCACAATATTAGGCAGCTCCCCCCACATTTGTAGGCAGTTCCCCCACAATAGTAGGCAGCTTCCCCCCACCCCACAGACATACAGCTTCCAGCCATATACAGTGTATGGCTGGAGGCTGTATGTCTGTACTGCTGCCCCCACAGTGATCCGGTCACCGCTCCTCCGGCCCGGGGTCACATCTACTGCTATGGCATATGGACCATAGCAGTAGGTGCCGGGACCGGAGGGGCGGTGACCGGAACACTGAAGAAGATGACGCGGTCACTTACCAGGCCCCGGCCAGCGCGCGTTCTCCTGCGACGATCCTGCGGTCCTCCTGCATCTCTATGGTTGTACGCACGGGACGTCAGTGACGTCCTGTGCGTACGACCATAGAGCCGGAGAAGCGAGGGACCGAAGGAGGATCGCAGGAGGACGCCAGGGAATGATGAGTGACCGGCGGACATCCTTATGTCCTGAAAAGATTTTGCCGGTCCGGGCATGCTGGGAGTTGTAGTTTCACAACAGCTGGAGGCCCCCTGGTTTTTAGTATACAGTATTAGTTTTTATATGCTCTGGCCGGCCCCCGCCTGCAGCCACACACGGGAGCCGGCCCGGGCACATAAAAAGAAGTATTCCTATCCCGGAGAGCACCCCCCCCCCCCCCCCCCCCCAGATGTTGCGCCCGGCCCCCCCTGCACCCCCCACGAGTGCCTCTGCCACTGGCAGTGTTTGCAACTTGTGCTGTGGGCGGGCAGGGGAGGTGGGTCATTATCGGCATTATTTTTTGTTGTTTCGGCATTTCCCCGAAACAGCTATTTTCGGCCGATATGTATCGGCCGCCGATATATCGGTGCATCCCTATTTAAAATAATTCTTGAAATAATTTCTGAAAATAAAACAATATTCTAGGTGCTAGTTGGTGAACAGGACAATATTTTGGCACCAAGCAGCAGTGAAAGTTAGTCGCACATGGCCAGGATTAGAACATACAGTCATGGCGTATGTCAGCACCTGCCTTGATGAATAAGTTCTGTCAGTATTTTAATATGTTATTTTATGAAGGTTCCTGTGTACTGTCATAAATGGACATATGTGGAACTTGGAGTGATATTCGTTTTATTATGAAGGTAAATTACTTTATGTTCTACACTTGCACATTTGCTAACGTCAGTGCATTATCATTATAAATGATCTCTTTAGGCTGAATACAGCTACAGGTGTCTACTTTATAGGTGAAGAAATTAATCATTTGGTTAATTTGTTTTGGTAAATACACACCAGGGCTGCATGGCCAACGTTTCTCATCATGACTTTAAGGCTATGTCCAAACTGTATTTTGGGCCATTTTGTTGAACTGTAAAACAGCTGTGCTATGGTTAAATAATCTAGAGAAGATGCACGTGTATACTAATACAGATGGCCTGTATGTGGCCAAAAATTCCCAGGGTTAGAGCAAAGTATAAATATCAACAAGAAATAACAGTGCTGATAGGAGAGAAATATGTGAACAAGTTCCTCTAAAGAAGGCGCTGGTACCCGGAGATGAAAGTAAACTTCTTTATTGGCAACGCGTTTCGATCCCGAACCGGGATCGAAACTCGTTGCCAATAAAGAAGTTTACTTTTATCTCCGGTTACCAGCGCCTTCTTTAGAGGAACTTGTTCACATATTTCTTTCCATTGTTATCCACCGGACTGACGTCACACCGGGAAGTTCCTAGTGGCAGCGGTTCCATTTGATTTCCTGCATATAGACGCTACTGTAGGTGTTGTGCTCTGAGCGCAACACCTAGGGGTAAGAACCCATCTTTGCGTTATCTCCTTCATTTTATATAAACGGTCCTCACTAGGGGCGCACCTCCTGTTTTTTCTCGTTGATATATTAGTGCTGATAGGAGGGAACTCAATAAGACTTAGCTTTTATTAGGTGTACTCTAAAAGCCACCAGAGTAACCAAAAAGTGCTCAGAAAATCACCAGCACCAAATAATAAATAAGGTGTGAAGAAATTACCACATAGCAATGTGGATTTTACAAAATGCCGCAAGTTAATGATATCCAGTCAGCATAGTATCCAACGCGTTTCTGCCACGGTAATGTGGTGTCATCAGGGGACCTATTATGTAATATTGAATGGTATAAGGGCTGTTCGGCTGAGCTAACCATACATTATTAAACTGCGTGCATAAGATTAAATAAAAAACTACTGATACAGAGAACAATGGTTACACAAATTGGGAGACACCCGATACTTAGCGTACTACCCCTTGCAAGGTTACAGGACATTTGTTGCAGGGCATAGTAACTGCAGTCATCAAAGGGATATGTCCCTGTAAAGTCTGTGGATACGATTAAGTCGCCTTGCTTCCGGTATTGGTTCTCAGTGCAGCGCTCCTACCCGCAGTGGCGGGGGGCCGTCTGTTACTCACGGCAACTGAGTGCTCGTAGTGAAACAGAAGATGCCCCCTTGTTATAGATACCCAGGACTGTATCTATAACAAGGGGGCATCTTCTAGCTCTAGAGGACAGAAGGTTGATACACCAGCACAGACGGGGGTTCTTTACTGTAAGAGCAGTGAGACAATAAAACTCTCTGCCAGAGGAAATGGTCAAGGTGAACTCAATAAAAATGTAGAAACAGTCCAAGATACCTTTCATGAAAGATGTAATATTAGAAGTTATGTGAACGAGATTTCTGGCAAAAAATTTCCTGTAGGAAATTTGGCTTCTGTCTTCGGGTATGTTCACACGGAGGAATGTTTGTGCGGAATTCCGCTGGAATATTTCGCATGCACATTGCTGCAGCAGAGTCCCATTGATTTCAATGGGACTTTTCTGCACTGTTCCCATGGTGGAATTTCTGTCGCAGAAAACCTGATTCAGGCATCTGCAGAAAGAAAAGACATGTCTATTCTTTCTGTGAATTTTTCTTGGAAATGCAATGCAGTCAATGGATGTCTGTAGTGTTTTCCGGATGGACATTCTCTGTGTGAACATGGCCTTGGGGTATGTTCAGACAGTGAAATTTCCACAATTCCGACGAAATTCCACCGAAGTTGCGGCAAAATTCTTGCCGAATTCTTTGTCAGCTAAACACAGAATTCTGCTTAAATTCAAGCTCCACTGATTTTATTGGGATTTTGCCACAAAATTCCACTAAATATAAGACTAGTCTTATATTTTAACAAAAGAGTTATTTCCGTGTCAGAATGGGGATTCTGAAATGTTGCTGTCTGAATGGGACTGCATAATCCCATTCAAATCAATTTGCAGTAAATTACTGCGGAATTTCCATTTATGTGGATCAATATTGCAAACTTAAGATTTTCTAATTGGATCCTTGGGAATAGCCATTGGCTGCGTAGAAATATGTCATGTTAAATGTTTTGCATTTGCACTCAGATGCTTCAAGCTACATTGGCTTATTTGGCTTATACAATCTCTTGTAGTTCATGGAGTTCATTCAGCAGGTCCCTATCAGTTCCATGTGTGCGCATTGAGACTATGGAACTAGTTATTATGGTTCATTCGTGTAAATAGATTAAAAGGAGCCTGGATGCCTTTCTGGAGTATAACATGACTAGTTATTGTTACTAGATTATAGCTACCAGTACGTATGCAGCTTTGCCACATTTTTTTCACAGTTTTGTTGTGATTTTTCAAAATTGTCAAAAAAGGCACCATTTAACTGCATTTGTGCAAATCACTGTAAAGGTGATGTGTTTTTATAACAATTTAGGTAATTTGCCACAAATTACCGAAATTCAATATTCAAAATTCAATATTAAAAATGCAACTTCAAAAAAAAATTTTGATGCACTGTTTTGCATCATTTGCTACTTGAGGGGTCTAAACAACATCTTGGGTAGTTACATCTAATGTCTGTCTGTAAGTAAATATAGTAAATATATAGTATTGCTCTAGATTTTAAGGAAAACTGACAGCAGCGTCTCCCACCCTAACCTGCTGGGACACATGTCCATCAAATTTAACCAGTATTTATAAGGAGGCATTCATCCACCGCTATGAGCAGACACACATAGCTGCGGATGCGCTGACGGTAGTCTCAGGAGGTCTGTAGGGTGAGCTCCTGGCTGCGGCCGGGTAGCTCTGTGTGTCATATCGGCAGATTTCTACAGTGGGAAATCTGCCACTACGAGCAACCACACAGAGTTACCCCGTCATAGCCGGAAGCTCACTCTACAGTCCCTCTGTGACTGCCGTCGGCGTATCCGTAGCATGAAATACACTGTGAATGCACTGCGTGTGACCCTGTCCTTAATATCATTACATTTTTATACCTTCTTTGTGTTGTACTATGCTGAAGTTACATCTTTACTGCAATTTACTATAACTTTCAGTAACTCCCTGACTGTTCACCTGTGAGACCCAGCCTATGGCTGAACGGGGTTTCCTACTAGGCAGACAGAAAGTCGTCATCTGGCTTCCTGCTGGCATGGTAACCATCAGGACCCCGCAATCAGATTGTGAGGTCGCTGATGGGGGACAGGTGGAGCCCCCTCCCCCGTCAACCTTATAGATGCCATGGCCAGTACTGACCACAGCATCTATGGGATTAAAACTGCTGAGACCGGCGCAATCTTGGTCCTGCTGATTGACAGCCATGTCCCCCAACCATTCTCCTCCCCCACTTTCGGCAGTGCAAGATATATGCAGGATGTATGGGTAAGTCCTGTTTTGGAAAGTACTGGCTACAAGGAGGTACCTATACATGGGAAGGGGTTGAATTACACAGGTTTTTGAATATGCCCCCCAATGGGTCCAAGGGTTCCAGTGTTGACATTACAACTTACTAGTATTACTAGTAGTAGTAAGTACAAATGACGAGTGTACACACAGCTTCCCCCACCCTGGATAGCATGTGGTTGAGGAAGAGAATGCTTGGTTTAACTTCTAGCACCAGAAAATTAGTTGTGCTAGCGTTGGTTCAAGTTAAACTATCAACACTGAAACGCTTATGGACGAATTGGGGGAGATCTATCAAAATCTGTGAGAGGAAAAGTTGACCAGTTGCCCATAGCAACCAATCCGTTAACTTTTTTTAAAAGGCCTCTGAAAAATAAAGAAATTCTAATTGGTTGCTATAAGCATCTGGTTAACTCTTCTTTTAGCACGTTTTCATCAATCTCCCCTATTATGTCTGTGTACAAAGTGGTGTGGTTTCCCTTTTGTGAGTATTTGTATAATGTGAAATGAGTACTATCATGACATGAAAGTGCTGAATTTGCCGCAAAATTTAGTTTTTTTAAGACTACTGAAAATGGGAAGGGAACCTCACTATGGAGCACTCTATTGTACTGTGTTTGTCTGTATTTGTGAAGCTGTTGTCAGTTTCTCTTTAAAGGGGTTATCCAGGAAAAAAAAAATTTTTTTATATATATATATATATATATATATATATATATATATATATATATATATATATATATATATATATATATCAACTGGCTCCAGAAAGTTAAACAGATTTGTAAATTACTTCTATTAAAAAATCTTAATCCTTTCAGTACTTATGACCTTCTGAAGTTAAGGTTGTTCTTTTCTCTCCTCTCTGATGACACGTGTCTCGGGAAACACCCAGCATAGAAGAGGTTTTCTATGGGGATTTGCTTCTAAACTGGGCGGTTCCTGAGACAGGTGTCATCAGAGAGCACTTAGATAAGAACAACCTTAACTTCAGAAGGTCATAAGTACTGAAAGGATTAAGATTTTTTAACAGAAGTCATTTACAAATCTGTTTAACTTTCCAGAGCCAGTTGATATATAAAACATTTTTTTTTCCTGGATAACCCCTTTAACGATCCACAGTAAAACTGGTCAATAGGTACAAAATCATTCACCCCATAGACATACATGCATGTCAAGCACACATGTATTTTTAGTGGAGAGAGGGTGGTAAACTGCTGTCAAACACCTCTGCCAGAGAACAAAAGGATCAGGCAGCTAGAATCCAACAGCTTGATCCTTATCTCCCCTGTCATCTGCCATCATTAAATGGTTGGCCAGTGCCACCAAAATAAGAGATTTGGTTTCTGACAACATGTACAGGATATGAAAAGCTTAAATGGATACTCCCTCTAGACATCTTAGGGTACTCCGCACCCCTTAGGATCACCCCTCCTTTGATCTCAGACCTGGCACCCCGGCATTCTGGCTGTGGTAGGTTTGGGGAGACCATCACGCCCCTGTCACGATGCCGGCTGGCAGGTAGTGGACCCTCTGTGCCAGAGAGGGATTGGCGTGGACCGTGCTAGTGGACCGGTTCTAAGCCACTACTGGTTTTCACCAGAGCCCGCCGCAAAGCGGGATGGTCTTGCTGCGGCGGTAGTGACCAGGTCGTATCCACTAGCAACGGCTCACCTCTCTGGCTGCTGAAGATAGGCGCGGTACAAGGGAGTAGGCAGAAGCAAGGTCGGACGTAGCAGAAGGTCGGGGCAGGCAGCAAGGATCGTAGTCAGGGGCAACGGCAGAAGGTCTGGAAACACTGGCAAGGGACACACAAGGAACGCTTTCACTGGCACTAAGGCAACAAGATCCGGCAAGGGAGTGCAAGGGAAGTGAGGTAATATAGGGAGTGCACAGGTGATAACTCTAATTGGAACCACTGCGCCAATCAGCGGCGCAGTGGCCCTTTAAATCGCAGAGACCCGGCGCGCGCGCGCCCTAGGGAGCGGGGCCGCGCGCGCCGGGACAGAACAGACGGGGAGCGAGTCAGGTAGGAGAGCCGGGGTGCGCATCGCGAGCGGGCGCTACCCGCATCGCGAATCGCATCCCGGCTAGCAGCAGGATCGCAGCGCCCCGGGTCAGAGGACGTGACCGGGGCGCTGCAGCGGAGGAGGTGAAGCGAGCGCTCCGGGGAGGAGCGGGAACCCGGAGCGCTCGGCGTAACAGTACCCCCCCCCTTGGGTCTCCCCCTCTTCTTGGAGCCTGAGAACCTGAGGAGCAGACTTTTGTCAAGGATGTTGTCCTCAGGTTCCCAGGATCTCTCTTCAGGACCACAACCCTCCCAGTCTACTAAAAAAAAATTTTTTCCTCTGACCTTTTTGGCAGCCAAAATCTCCTTGACCGAGAAGACGTCCGAGGAGCCGGAAACAGGAGTGGGAGGAACAGATTTGGGAGAAAAACGGTTGAGGATGAGTGGTTTGAGAAGAGAGACGTGAAAGGCATTAGGGATACGAAGAGAAGGAGGAAGAAGAAGTTTATAAGAGACAGGATTAATTTGACACAGAATTTTGAAAGGACCAAGATAGCGTGGTCCCAACTTGTAGCTAGGGACACGGAAGCGGACATATTTAGCGGAGAGCCATACCTTGTCTCCAGGGGAAAAAACGGGGGGAGCTCTTCTTTTCTTATCCGCGAACCTCTTCATGCGTGAAGAAGCCTGTAAGAGAGAATTTTGGGTCTCTCTCCATATAATGGAAAGGTCACGAGAAATTTCATCCACAGCGGGCAGACCAGAGGGCAAGGGGGTAGGGAGGGGGGGAAGAGGGTGACGGCCGTACACCACGAAAAATGGGGATTTGGAGGAAGATTCAGAGACCCTGAAGTTATACGAGAATTCGGCCCATGGAAGGAGATCTGCCCAGTCATCCTGGCGGGAGGAAACAAAATGTCGCAAATAATCACCCAGGATCTGGTTAATTCTTTCTACTTGTCCATTGGACTGGGGATGATATGCAGAGGAAAAATTTAATTTAATCTTGAGTTGTTTACAGAGAGCTCTCCAGAATTTAGACACGAATTGGACCCCTCTATCCGAGACAATCTGCGTAGGCAACCCGTGAAGACGAAAAATGTGTACAAAAAATTGTTTAGCCAACTGAGGCGCAGAAGGAAGACCAGGAAGAGGAATGAAATGTGCCATTTTGGAGAATCGATCAACGACCACCCAAATAACGGTGTTGCCACGGGAAGGGGGTAAATCAGTAATAAAATCCATACCAATCAGAGACCAAGGCTGTTCGGGGACAGGCAGAGGATGAAGAAAACCAGCGGGCTTCTGGCGAGGAGTCTTATCCCGGGCACAGATAGTGCAGGCTCGCACAAAGTCCCCAACATCCGTCTCCAGAGTTGGCCACCAATAGAAGCGGGAGATGAGTTGCACAGATTTCTTGATGCCCGCATGACCTGCGAGATGGGAGGAGTGACCCCATTTGAGGATTCCGAGGCGTTGGCGTGGAGAAACAAAGGTCTTTCCTGGAGGAGTCAGTCTGATGGAGGCAGGAGAAGTGGAGATCAGGCAGTCAGGTGGAATGATGTGTTGCGGAGGGAGATCAACTTCTGAGGCATCCGAGGAACGAGAGAGAGCATCGGCTCTAATGTTCTTATCGGCAGGACGAAAGTGAATCTCAAAATTAAATCGGGCAAAGAACAGAGACCACCGGGCCTGGCGAGGATTCAGCCGTTGGGCCGACTGGAGGTAGGAGAGGTTCTTGTGGTCGGTGTAGATAATAACAGGAAATCTTGATCCCTCCAGCAGATGCCTCCATTCCTCAAGTGCTAATTTAATGGCTAGAAGTTCTCGATCCCCGATGGAGTAGTTCCTCTCCGCTGGAGAGAAGGTCCTAGAGAAAAAACCACAAGTGACAGCATGCCCGGAAGGATTTTTTTGTAGAAGAACAGCTCCAGCTCCTACTGAGGAGGCATCAACCTCCAATAGGAAGGGTTTGGAAGGGTCAGGTCTGGAGAGCACGGGAGCCGAAGAAAAGGCAGACTTGAGTTGTTTAAAGGAGTCTTCTGCTTGAGGAGGCCAGGACTTGGGATCAGCATTTTTCTTGGTTAAAGCCACGATAGGAGCCACAATGGTAGAAAAATGTGGAATAAATTGCCTGTAATAATTGGCGAACCCCAAAAAGCGTTGGATAGCACGGAGTCCGGAGGGGCGTGGCCAATTTAAGACGGCAGAGAGTTTGTCTGGATCCATCTGTAGTCCCTGGCCAGAGACCAAATATCCTAGAAAAGGAAGAGATTGGCATTCAAACAGACATTTCTCAATTTTGGCATAGAGTTGGTTGTCACGAAGTCTCTGAAGAACCATACGGACATGCCGGCGGTGTTCCTCTAGATTGGCAGAAAAAATTAGGATATCGTCCAGATATACCACAACACAGGAGTATAATAGATCACGAAAAATTTCATTGACAAAGTCTTGGAAGACGGCAGGGGCATTGCACAGTCCAAAGGGCATGACCAGATACTCAAAGTGTCCATCTCTGGTGTTAAATGCCGTTTTCCACTCGTCCCCCTCTCTGATGCGGATGAGGTTATAGGCGCCTCTTAAGTCCAATTTAGTGAAGATGTGGGCACCTTGGAGGCGATCAAAGAGTTCAGAGATGAGGGGTAAGGGGTAGCGGTTCTTAACCGTGATTTTATTAAGACCGCGGTAGTCAATGCAAGGACGTAGGGAGCCATCTTTTTTGGAGACAAAGAAAAATCCGGCTCCGGCAGGAGAGGAGGATTTACGGATAAAGCCCCTTTTTAGATTCTCCTGGACGTATTCGGACATGGCAAGAGTCTCTGGGGCAGAGAGAGGATAAATTCTGCCCCGGGGTGGAGTAGTACCCGGGAGGAGGTCGATAGGGCAATCATAAGGCCTGTGAGGAGGTAGAGTCTCAGCTTGTTTTTTGCAGAAAACATCCGCGAAGTCCATATAGGCCTTGGGGAGACCGGTTACTGGAGGAACCACAGAGTTACGGCAAGGGTTACTGGGAACCGGTTTTAGACAGTTCTTGGAACAAGAGGACCCCCAACTCTTGATCTCCCCAGTGGACCAATCCAGGGTTGGGGAATGAAGTTGAAGCCAGGGAAGTCCAAGGAGAATCTCCGAGGTGCAATTGGGGAGGACCAAAAGTTCAATCCTCTCATGATGAGATCCGATGCTCATAAGAAGGGGCTCCGTGCGGAAACGTATGGTACAGTCCAATCTTTCATTATTTACACAATTGATGTAGAGGGGTCTGGCGAGACTGGTCACTGGGATGTTGAACCTGTTGACGAGAGAGGCCAAAATAAAATTTCCTGCAGAACCAGAGTCCAAGAAGGCCACTGTAGAGAAGGAGAAGGCAGAAGCAGACATCCGCACAGGCACAGTAAGACGTGGAGAAGCAGAGTAGACATCAAGGACTGTCTCACTTATGTGCGGAGTCAGCGTACGTCTTTCCAGGCGGGGAGGACGGATAGGACAATCCCTCAGGAAGTGTTCGGTACTAGCACAGTACAGGCAGAGGTTCTCCATACGGCGTCGTGTCCTCTCTTGAGGTGTCAGGCGAGACCGGTCGACCTGCATAGCCTCCACGGCGGGAGGCACAGGAACAGATTGCAGGGGACCAGAGGAGAGAGGAGCCGAGGAGACGAAACGCCTCGTGCGAACAGAGTCCATATCTTGGCGGAGTTCCTGACGCCTTTCAGAAAAACGCATGTCAATGCGAGTGGCTAGGTGAATAAGTTCATGTAGATTAGCAGGAATTTCTCGTGCGGCCAGAACATCTTTAATGTTGCTGGATAGGCCTTTTTTGAAGGTCGCGCAGAGGGCCTCATTATTCCAGGACAATTCTGAAGCAAGTGTACGGAATTGTACGGCATACTCGCCAACGGAAGAATTACCCTGGACCAGGTTCAACAGGGCAGTCTCAGCAGAAGAGGCTCGGGCAGGTTCCTCAAAGACACTTCGGATTTCCGAGAAGAAGGAGTGTACTGAGGCAGTGACGGGGTCATTGCGGTCCCAGAGCGGTGTGGCCCATGACAGGGCTTTTCCGGACAGAAGACTGACTACGAAAGCCACCTTAGACCTTTCAGTGGGAAACAGGTCCGACATCATCTCCAGATGCAGGGAACATTGGGAAAGGAAGCCACGGCAAAACTTAGAGTCCCCATCAAACTTATCCGGCAAGGATAAGCGTATCCCAGGAGCGGCCACTCGCTGCGGAGGAGGTGCAGGAGCTGGCGGAGGAGATGACTGCTGAAGCTGTGGTAGCAACTGTTGTAGCATAACGGTCAGTTGAGACAGCTGTTGGCCTTGTTGCGCAATCTGTTGTGACTGCTGGGCGACCACCGTGGTGAGGTCAGCGACAACTGGCAGAGGAACTTCAGCGGGATCCATGGCCGGATCTACTGTCACGATGCCGGCTGGCAGGTAGTGGACCCTCTGTGCCAGAGAGGGATTGGCGTGGACCGTGCTAGTGGACCGGTTCTAAGCCACTACTGGTTTTCACCAGAGCCCGCCGCAAAGCGGGATGGTCTTGCTGCGGCGGTAGTGACCAGGTCGTATCCACTAGCAACGGCTCACCTCTCTGGCTGCTGAAGATAGGCGCGGTACAAGGGAGTAGGCAGAAGCAAGGTCGGACGTAGCAGAAGGTCGGGGCAGGCAGCAAGGATCGTAGTCAGGGGCAACGGCAGAAGGTCTGGAAACACTGGCAAGGGACACACAAGGAACGCTTTCACTGGCACTAAGGCAACAAGATCCGGCAAGGGAGTGCAAGGGAAGTGAGGTAATATAGGGAGTGCACAGGTGATAACTCTAATTGGAACCACTGCGCCAATCAGCGGCGCAGTGGCCCTTTAAATCGCAGAGACCCGGCGCGCGCGCGCCCTAGGGAGCGGGGCCGCGCGCGCCGGGACAGAACAGACGGGGAGCGAGTCAGGTAGGAGAGCCGGGGTGCGCATCGCGAGCGGGCGCTACCCGCATCGCGAATCGCATCCCGGCTAGCAGCAGGATCGCAGCGCCCCGGGTCAGAGGACGTGACCGGGGCGCTGCAGCGGAGGAGGTGAAGCGAGCGCTCCGGGGAGGAGCGGGAACCCGGAGCGCTCGGCGTAACAGCCCCCTCCATTAATGTCTATGGGAGGGGGCATGATGGCTGTGGTCACTCCTAATCTGGCACAGATCGGCGTTCGGTCCATGCAGCAGATTACTGGGATGCCAGCCCCCCCCAATCAGACATCTTATCTTTGGATGGGAATAACATGTCTAGTGGTGGAGTACACCTTCAATTCATAAACAGTTATGTGTTTGATCATAATACCCCAAATTCTAAAAGATTTTCTTATTTCAATTGTGTGCTTAAAAAGGCTTTTTCCCAAATGACACTTGTGAGAATCCCACCAGTCACTACAACAGGGATCCACGTTTCTGTTCTCCTTCAGATGGACCGGCGGTAAAGAATGGACCATGTCACTCCATTCAAAGGTCAGTCTGTTTTCATTAGCTCCATAAACACGTATGGAGCTGCAACGCGCATGCTCATTTACTGCTCCACTGAGGACTGCGCCATGTGACCAGTGGGACCCCCAGTGACCAGTCATTTATTACCTATCCTGTGTATAGATGATATGTGTCCATGATAGGAAAATCCCTTCAACGCCTCCTTTAATATCAGCGCAGAGATACCGGTAATTACTAATCTCTCAGGTAACGAGAGGCAGCTGAGAAAGTTCGTTTCGTATAACCGTATCACCTGAGCCGTAATTTACAGCAGTATTATGGAAGATCCTAAAAGTTTGGGTGAGGTTGGTCTTCGTCATCCACCTGGAATGTAAAGCGTCAGACCTTCCATCACATTCTCATGCACGCAGGAATAATTATATCAAGGTAATTGCTGTTTAAAATACCTGAGACGTGTCTCAGGCAAAATGTACTTATTAAAGTATTATGTCCTGTACATGCCCCAAAACCCTTAAAATGTCACATTTATGTCTTTTAAGACATGAGATAGAGCACAGTTACATAATGGATTTTTCATACTAGGCTGAATGTACACTTGTACAGTGGTCCCTCAAGTTGCAATATGAATTGGTTCCAGGACGGGCATTGTATGTTGAAACCATTGTATGTTGAGACCAGAACTCTATGGAAACCTGGTAATTGGTTCTAAGGGCACCAAAATGTCATCCAAAAATAGGAAAAAGTGAGGATTAAAGAAAAATAAGTAGATAACTAATATAGATAAAGCAAATCCTTACATATAAAAGTAAGAAAGATCTGCTGGGAGCTGTAATCACTGTCTATGTCAGTGTTTCCCATCAAGGGTGCCTCCAGCTGTTGCAAAACTACAACTCCCAGCATGCCCGGACAGCCAAAGGCTGCCCGGGCATGCTGGGAGTTGTAGTTTTGCAACAGCTGGAGGGTCCCTCGTTGGGAAACACTGGTCTATGTAGAGGACAGGAGTTTATTCAGGGTCCTGTACAATACACGCAATGTCCTAAAAAAGTAACATGGAGCCGCCCTCACCTGGTGTCCAAAGGAGTAGGTAACCCTGGTACAGGTAAAGAGTACAGAACATGTAATACCTCCCTTTACTGTAGGGGGCGCTACCAGACACCAGTCAGTGCATACGCTTCAGTAATATAGGTAAAGAGTACAGAACATGTAATACCTCCCTTTACTGTAGGGGGCACTACCAGACATCAGTCAGTGCATACACTTCAGGAATACAGGGGTTTTACCAGTAAATTGCCCATTCTGATTGGTCCGATCTTCCGGCCATTGACATGTTTCACAGATCTGGACTGTCTGTAGCATTGTATGTTGAGTCTGGTTTCAAGTTACGATGGTCCAGAAAAGACCATTGTATGTTGAAACTATTGTATGTTGAGGCCATTGTAAGTTGAGGGATCACTGTATTATTGTAGCTAGTTTCTTTCTTATGTTCTTGTGTTGTTGAATGCATATAAATAATAACCAAAATAGAGGGAATTCAAACCTCAAGGTGTAAACTTATTAAAATGTAACCTTCCAATGATGGAAATGCAGAGAAAAAGGATGGAGCTGGTTTAAATTAAAATATGTGATTTATTAAATAAAGATCAATAATATACACTTAGTCTCTTATCTGTGCAGGGCCCTTGCCACAGATCCAGTAAAATGAGTTAAAATAACATTAAAACATGGTATCAATGGCAGTATATGTAATAAACGTTACAGCAATTACATTTTCACAGTATGCCACCTTTGTATTGTGTCTCAGTTATAGGATTAGATCCAATGATGTAGTCTATGCAAAAAAAAAATCAAAAAAATAATCCTGTGTGCCAGTAATTAAACTAAGCAGAGTTGCGATGTGAGTGCCGGATGATGCGAAAGTTATAGTATAATTACACGCAGTCCTGTTATCGGGACGTGGCCTTTAGCGGAAGGTATGCCATACTGGTTGGTACGGGCTGTCCCGGCCTGTATGTACTGAGTACCTGTTTCCAGATGCAGATCGTTGCTAGAGGTGTCCTTGCGGTGCGCTGGCTGCACGAACTGCCGACTTCTCCTGCTGCTAGGTGGCATATAAATACTGTATACATATAAGGTACCTTAAAGGGGTAGTCCAGTGGTGAAAAACGTATCCCCTATCCTAAGGATAGGGGATAAGTTTGAGATCGCGGAGGGTCCGACCGCTGGGGCCCCCCGCGATCTCTCTTCACGGGGCCCCGGCTCTCCACCGAGATAGCGGGTGTCGACCCCCGCACGAGGCGGCGGCCGACACGCCCCCTCAATACATCTCAATGGCAGAGCCGGAGATTGCCGAAGGCAGTGCTTCGGCTCTGCCATAGAGTTGTCTTGAGGGGGCGTGTCGGCCGCCGCTTCGTGCGGAGGTCGACACGCCCCCTTCCCGCGGGCTGTCGGGGCTCCGTACAGGAGATCGCGGGGGGCCCCAGGGGTCGGACCCCCGCGATCTGCAACTTATCCCCTATCCTTAAGATAGGGGATAAGTAGTAAACCACTGAGTCACCACTGGACTACTCCTTTAAAGATCTTTTTTCACATAAGAGAAACTGTGTTTACAACTTCGACGCCTTTAGATGTCTCCAGCTATGTGCAGTTGTTTGGGCCATACTTTGAACCTTATAAAACGTAATATAGCTCTTTGATTTAAGAATATATACCTTTGTATCTCATATGTAAAGTTGTTGCTTTTAATATGCACTTTTATATGTCTTTGTAATGATCGTTACACAATCAAGGCAGCCTACCAATAGTATGTTACTTACCTGTAGCGTCATGGCTCCCTTGATCCCATAAAGCACACCTTTTCCTGTGACCTCATCAGTCCCGGTCTGGAGAAGCGCTTCGGTCCGTCACCGAGAGGATACCCCCGCGTCTCTAAGTCACACTCCCCTGTCTGTACCACCTCCCCCCTGATGTGCCTTTGATCGATCCGGTCAATAAAGTTACCTGCATTCAAGGTCCGGTGAGTGCTCCGCTTCTTTTTCCTATTGGACATCTGTTTATACCGTCTATCAGCGTAGCAGCACCTGTATGTACCTCCAGCAGTTGCAAGGGGAGAAGTCATTAAGGGTCCCAGCCTTTCCCGTCCTTAAGATACAGAGAGTGGTGCCGAGCTACCTTCGTTTCATATATCTTATAAAACGTTTGTTTTACAGCCAAGGCACAAGATTTTTTAGCCATTTAGAAGAAAAAAAATCATGCTTTTGGTCTGTTTTTAAACTTCATTGAAACTTTTTAAATGTTTTTTAATGTCCAGCTACAAAAAGCTACAAAAAAAGTCCCATAAACAACCCAAAATACAGACTTATTTTGACACGTAGATAGCCCAATGAACGTTATTTTTATTTTAAGTCTATAACAATAACAGGTTTCATTGAAGTAAATGGTCAAAAAATACATATTTTGGCTGTTCTATAAGGATGTTTTATGTTTAAAAAAACTTCCCAAAACTGTGTGCACGTAATTCCAAGGTGGCCATAAACATTAGAGTGGTACTCCGGTGAAAACTTTTTTTTTTTTTTTTTTTTTTTTTAAATGAACTGGTGACAAAAAGTTAAACAGATTTGTAAATTACTTCTATTAAAATATCTTAATCCTTTTAGTACTTTTTAGCAGCTTTATGCTACAGAGGAAATTCTTTACTTTTTGAATTTCTTTTTTGTCTTGTCCACAGTGCTCTCTGCTGACACCTGATGCCCGTATCAGGAACTGTCCAGAGCAGCATAGGTTTGCTATGGGGATTTTCTCCTGCTCTGGACAGTTCCTGATATGGGCATCAGGTGTCAGCAGAGAGCACTGTGGACAAGACAAAAAATAAATAAAAAAATAAAGATTTTCCTCTGTAGCAAACAGCTGCTAAAATTTACTGAAAGGATTAAGATTTATTTATAGAAGTAATTTACAAATTTAACTTTCTCCCACCAGTTCATAAAAAAAAAAAGTTTTCCACCGGAGTATCCCTTTAATTAAAATAGTGGTCAAATCCGACGGCAAAAGTCTGGCCAGCTATTGGGGAAGCTTCTGTTCCCAAGATTAACAAAATACACACCAACAACAATATGTGTGATCCATCTATGTTAAGAATCAGGTATAAGAATGTAAACAGATATCAAGCTTTAGAAACTACAAATAGAATAGTTTATGAAAATTGTTTAATATTATTAAAAGGGAATATGCAGCATATACTCCTCCTCCCTCCCCCACCCTTCCTTGCTCTGAATGATTGATGTACAGGGCTCACGGCTGGAAGCCATTGCAGGGAGGGGAGGAAGGGGCAGGAGGCATGCAAGCCTCAGACTGGTACCACCTACCTGACACTTGAGCTCTGAGCATAATATAGAGCTGAGAGACTCCATTTAATTTAAGAGAAATCCATAGTGATGAGGACTTAGATTTAGCATTAGTTAAAGACCGAGTACACATTAAACCTACAGGAGCATGTAGAATATCCCATACATAATCCATAGTCATTAATAGGTTTACCCCCTTCCTTTTTCACTCTTCTGGAAGGACTTTCTACATGATTTCAGAGGTGTCTGTGGGTATTTTTTTTTACCATTTATCCAGAGGAACATTTCTGAGGTCGGACACCGATACTGGTCAGGTATGTGGCCAAGTCAAGTTTTTCCTCACCAAACTCACCCAACCATGCCTTTATGAACCAAAGCATACTATTGTTTACAATGTCTTGGTATGCTAAAACATTTAGATTCCTCTTTACCAGAATTAAGAAACACAGGCCTACAGCATTATCCCTCCTCCACCAAACTCCATGGTTGGCAAAGTGCAGTTAGTCAGGTAACATTCTACTAACTTTTAATGCAGTACACGCCTCAACACTCGGCAACCCTGTTTCATAACTTTCGGTGGTCTCCACTTCATGAGTTGATGTGATTTTAGATCTTTCATGATCCATTGTGAGTGGTATTGAAAAAGTGGAAGACACTTCCCACACTGACTTGCTGCAGGGGTGACCTTCTATTACAGTAATTCGCCGGAATCCATTGAGCTCTTTGGAACGACCCATTCTCTCACAAATGATTTGTAAGGGCAGATTACTTTGGTAGTGACTCAATAAGTAGTAATACTGAATTAAATACTTAAAAGGTACCTCTCATCAAAAAAACTTTTGATATATTATAGATTATAATATGCAGAATAACTTTACAATTGCATGTTATTAAAAAAATATGCTTCTTTCTATTTCATTTTCCACTTTGGAGAAATGACCACTAGGGGTCTCCCTACCAGTCCTGGCAGCAAGCATTTCAGACTCATGCTGGAGTCCTAAACACTACGAGCTGCCAGTCTTCTTTGTTCACAAAGGAGAACACTCAGAGCTGCCAGCCTGCTTTGTTCACAGCCTGTTTGGCTGTGAACAAAGCAGGCTGGCAGCTCTGAGTGTTTAGGACTCCAGCATGAGTCAGAAATGCTTGCTGACAGGACTGATCGGGAAAAATACAATAGAAAGAAGCATATTTCTCATTAACATGCTATTGGAAAGTTATTCAACATTCATTCATCTAAAATATATCAAAAGTTTATTTGATGAGAGGTACCCTTTAAATTGAATGTATGAGAGGAGGGGGCCCAATACTTTGTCTATAATGTGTCTCTTTGGGCTTTGTTTACTATGAAGATTTGTTCTAAAATCGAACTTGTACTCGTAATAAGATCTTTGTGTGTTGCTTATGCATCTATAGGTTGTGTGGTCCAAGATGAAATAGAAGCTGACTCTCTTTTTGTCCTGTATTGCCTGCCTCCAAGCTCCAGGCACTCACAACCTTTGCCCGGCACTATCAGTGCTTGATTACTGTAGTCCAGGGAACAGGGCGATGTGGCAATGATCCCTTTACACACAGGCACCAGCATGCAAAGTTGTGACTCATAAAAAAATTCCTGTGAAGCGAATAATCACAAGGCTGGACAGAAAGTATTTAGAGGAAGCAGTCACTTCCTACTTTTCATGTACTGAGAATATAGTTTGGTTAAAAGGGCATGTAAGGCACACTGTTCAGACTCCGAAGAAAGGACACTTACCTACGACAAAGACTCTTTCTGATGGACAGGCAGGAGGATCACTTGACTATAATATTGAACGCCTTGTGAACTCAACAGACAATAAAGACAAGCAAATCCACAGAAGGTGAACGTCAGGACTAACGGTGAAGAGGACCTACCTGAAGAAGGGAGTTATTTTTTATTTAACAAAATTTTTTATAAGAAGAACTTGAGATTCTTGTGATAAAAAAGACAAAAATTCTAGAAGAAACGATGTCTTCTAATAAATTCAGAAGAGCCTATTCTCTGCGCATCCCAAGATCTCCAAAACCTGCGGCATTCCTGGACACTTCAGGATTTTATGATCGACTAGATGAGACCGAAGCTCAAGATGACTTCCAAGGTCAGAATGAAGCCTTAGAGAAAAAAGAAAACAGCTTCTCCTGGGATATCCCTCTGATAACGGAGGCACCAAAACTTCATTACTGCAGGAAAAAGTGGGCTTCCAAGAGCCTAAGATTGCCTAAGTCCCGTCCAGCAGAAGAAGAACCCCCTACCGGTCAACCGGACGAGGTCATAAAGGAAGATACCTATGATCCATACCAAGAACCTGAGAGACCTAGTTCTGCTGAAGGGAGAAGGATCTCAAATGACTCCGAGAGTCACAAAGAAACAGAAAATGAAGGACAGAGACAAAAGAGCAAGAAGATGAAGCAGTACAAAAAGGTATGAGACTGTAACTGCTTTAAAAAGAAATATTTTTGGAAATCATTTTTTGGTATTTTTTTTTATTTAGTGTTTTGAGCCAATGCCAAAAGTAGCTTAAAAAGAATAGGAAATCTAAAGGACGTACTTATACTTCTCCTTAGTAGCCTTGGTCCATAATGTTATGTTATATTTTATGCTCTGTCTTATCTATTGATGGCTGCCAGTGACTATACATGCAGACTACTCATCATATTTATGGACATTTATCAACGGGTTTAGTACGGTTTTCTTTACTATAATTGTCGCAAAATTTTCGCAACTGCGACTATGCGATTTTTCCTGCAACATTTTGACTGGAAAGCGAGAAAAAGCAAGTTTTCCAAAAATTAATAATTTTAAAATGGACTACGGGTAGTCAGGTATTTATTAACTGCGACAGTCGCAACTGCGCAAAAAAAAGTCGCAACAGGGTTAAAAATTGACTAAATTTACTCCAGCTCAAACATGGAGCAGAAAAAGCTACTACCAAAGTAAAAAAGGAGAAATTGCTTACGTGAAAGAAAATGATCAACAGGCTGAAAGCAGTTGATAAATACGTCGCACATAAGCAAAAAAAAGTAAGGAAAAAATTACTAAAAAAAACGATACATAAGCAAACATTGGTAAATGTCCCTCATTGAGTATTAATAAAGAGGTTACCTATAGGATACATAGATTGCATTATAAGGGCAAAGTAACATTTTAGCCAGGGCTTGAAGAAAAGTTGATTCTGGACATTGCAGCGCTCATCGGTGTACATCCCCACATATTCTGTAAAGTTAATTATTTCATATATATTATATGTAAAGGTTTTACTTTCCCATAAATATTTGCTCGAAATGCTACCATATGCTAAATTACATTGCTGGTCACCCCATGTTTTTATATGATTTGGTCTATCTCACCAAATTACAGTGGTGCAGGCTGTTTAATTTGGCGCACTGTTAGACTGTAGATACAGTTTGCACCACCTTTAATTAAGCTCCATTTTTGGTGCATTTTTGGCGCATTTTCTACACATTTTATGCAAACACACCAACCTTTTTGCAAAGTCCCCCCCCACCTGTCGGACAGAGTGAAAACCTCTATTCTTCTTGTCTAACTTATGACCAATGATGACCAATGGGTTATTTATTGCCCCCATTTAGTCTTTAGGGTTTTCTTTGCTCAACACAGGCCAAAAGAGCATCTTTTTCGCCCTTGTTTGGCTGGTGATCCCTCAACTTACAATGGCCTCAACCTACAATAGTTTCAACAAACAATGTTTTTTTCTGGACCATCGTAACTTGAAACCAGACTCAACATACAATGCTACAGACAGTCCAGATCTGTGAAATGTGTCACAACTGGAGGAACTGACCAATCAGAATGGGCATTTTACTGGTAAATCACCTGTATTACTGAAGTGCAAGCACTGACTGGCTGTCTGGTAGCGCCCCCTACAGTAGAGGGAGGAACTACAAGATCTGCACCACTCCTTACCTGTGCCAGGGTTAGCTGCTCCTTTGGACACCAAGTAAGGGTGGCTCCATTTGGGACACTGTGTGTACTGTATAGGACCCTAAAGAAGCTCCTGTGCTCTACTTAACCCCTTAAGGACTCAGGGTTTTTCCGTTTTTGCACTTTCGTTTTTTCCTCCTTACCTTTTAAAAATCATAACCCTTTCAATTTTCCACCTAAAAATCCATATTATGGCTTATTTTTTGCGTCGCCAATTCTACTTTGCAGTGACTTTAGTCATTTTACCCAAAAATGCACGGCGAAACGAAAAAAAAAATCATTGTGCGACAAAATCGAAAAAAAAACGCCATTTTGTAACTTTTGGGGGCTTCTGTTTCTACGCAGTGCATATTTCGGTAAAAATTACACCTTATCATTATTCTGTAGGTCCATACGGTTAAAATGATACCCTACTTATATAGGTTTGATTTTGTCGCACTTCTGGAAAAAATCATAACTGCATGCAGGAAAATGTATACGTTTAAAAATGTCATCTTCTGACCCCTATAACTTTTTTATTTTTCCACGTACGGGGTGGTATGAGGACTCATTTTTTGCGCCGTGATCTAAAGTTTTTATCGGTATGATTTTTGTTTTGATCGGACTTTTTGATCACTTTTTATTCATTTTTTAATGGCATAAAAAGTGACCAAAATACGCTTTTTTGGACTTTGGAATTTTTTTGCGCATACGCCATTGACCGTACGGCTTAATTAATGATATATTTTTATAGTTCGGACATTTACGCACGCGGCGATACCACATATGTTTATTTTTTATTTTTTTTACACGGTTTTATTTTTTTTATGGGAAAAGGGGGGTGATTCAAACTTTTATTAGGGAAGGGGTTAAATGACCTTTATTAACACTTTTTTTTTACATTTTTTTGCAGTGTTATAGGTCCCATAGGGACCTATAACACTGCACACACTGATCTCCTATGCTGATCACTGGCGTGTATTAACACGCCTGTGATCAGCATTATCGGCGCTTGACTGCTCCTGCCTGGATCTCAGGCACGGAGCAGTCATTCGCCGATCGGACACCGGGGAGGCAGGTAAGGGCCCTCCCAGTGTCCGATCAGCTGTTCGAGACGCCGCGATTTCACCGCGGCGGTCCCGAACAGCCCGACTGAGCAGCCGGGTCACTTTCAGTTTCACTTTAGAAGCGGCGGTCAGCTTTGACCTCCGCTTCTAAAGGGTTAATACCACACATCGCCGCGATCGGCGATGTGTGGTATTAGCCGAGGGTCCCGGCCGTTGATTAGCGCCGGGACCGACGCGATATGATGCGGGATCGCGGCGCGATCCCGCTTCATATCGCGGGAGCCGACGCAGGACGTAAATATACGTCCTGCGTCGTTAAGGGGTTAAAGGGGTATTCTGGTGGAAAAACAACTTTGTTTTTCTTTTTTAAATCAACTGGTGCCAGAAAGTTAAACATATTTGTAAATTACTTCTATTAAAAAATCTTAATCCTTCCAGTACTTATTAGCTGCTGAATGCTACAGAGGAAATTCCTTTCTTTTTGGAACACTGATGACATCACGACAACAGTGCTCTCTGCTGACATCTCTGTCCATTTTAGCAACCATGCATAGCAGATGTATGCAGCATGGTGGCTCATTGGTTAGCACTGCTGCCTTTGGGGCCTTGGGTTCAAATCCCACTAAGGACAACAATAAATAAAGACTAATTATTATAATAACGTCAGCAGAGAGCAGTGTGTTCGTGAAGTCATCAGAGAGCATTCCAAAAAGAAAAGAATTTCCTCTGTAGTATTCAGCAGCTAATAAATACAGGAAGGATTAAGATTTTTTAATAGAAGTAATTTACAAATATGTTTAACTTTCTGCCACCAGTTGATTTAAAAAAGAAAACAAAATTGTTTTTCCACCGGAGTACCCCTTTAAACCATTGTTTCCCAACCAGGGTGTCTACAGCTGTTGCAAAACTACAACTCCCAGCATGCCCGGACAGCCAACGGCTGTCCGGGCATGCTGGGAGTTGTAGTTTTGCAACAGCTGGAGGCACCCTGGTTGGGAAACACTGACATAGACAGTAATTTACAGCTCCCAGCAGATCTTTCTTACTTTTATATGTAAAGGATTTGCTTTATCTGTATTAGTTATCTACTTATTTTTCTTTATTCCTCACTTTTTCCTATTTTTTGGATGACATTTTGGGGCTTCGGAACCAAGGTTACCAGGTTTCCATAGAGTCATGGTCTCAACATACAATGGTTTCAACATACAATGGTCGTCCTGGAACCAATTAATATTGTACCTTGAGGGACCACTGTATCTCTAAATTAAGTATGGCGTCCATGACAGCCTTATGTACATAATACAGTCATTGAAGTATGAGTTTATGTGTCTTGGGATGATTTATGATTTTTTTTTTTATGTTTTCTTTAGATTTATTTACATTTTTGTATAAGCAAAAATAGTAAGCTATTAGGCTACCTTATGTGTGTGGCACCATCATTAAAGAGTTTTTTATTATTCTATAAACCAGGGAGATTACCTCATTTACTTTTCCACTGAATTTAATTCCAATGTTAATAGTTCGGGCTGATGTCATCTGATGTCAGTTCATATCTGAACTTTGAGCCCATTAACACTAAGCCACTCTGGAGGAGCTCAGTGACCCTTGAGCTCAAATGAAATTGATTTTTATTAGAACAATTTGTACCTTGTTATATTAATAAATAAAACATTAACAGTGAGTTGTCACGTATTCCCCATACAAATTTAGATAAAGCATTTCAGCCTTGTGATCAAATAAGGATCATCTATTCTTTATTCTCATATCAGTTATTGCCAGTAACCGCTCCACAAATTGGGCAAAAGAAAAAACAATCACCTCCAAGGACGGGTGGAACTCAGGCGCTGAAGGACCAGGCAAATCTCAGGACAACATTACATTTATTCCCAGTATGCAACGGGTTTCGCGCATGTGCGCTTCATCAGGCATGTGCGCTTCATCAGGATGCCTGATGAAGCGCACATGCGCGAAACGCGTTGCATACTGGGAATAAATGTAACGTTGTCCTGAGATTTGCCTGGTCCTTCAGCGCCTGAGTTCCACCCGTCCTTGGAGGTGATTGTTTTTTCTCCTTGTTAAAAGGATTTTACTGATGAGCAGGGATTTTACACTGATGGTAAGTCCTTACGGTAACTATTAATGTTTTACCGGTAAAGGTCTGAGCCCTGGAACCACGGACAATTATCAAAATTAAGATACTGGGGCTAGGATGCAGTACCAGACACTGTGCTAGTTTGCACGTGTAACTTTGTCTAAGTTTAGGGACTTTTCCCTCTTCAGGCTCTTTTTCTAGTTGTCACTTTCCCCTGATATCCTTATATCTGGAGTGGGCAGGGACCTGCTACTATGATGTCCCATACACATAGAGAAGAAGAGATCCTGCTCTTCTTGGTGCAGCCGTAAATCCAGTAGTAGAACACTTACTAAGACCAGCCGCAGTTTCTCGGCACGTCTCTGTCTCTTTCTCCCTTCAGACGCTTCCTCCTCTTTCCCCTTCTATCTCTACAGACTTCTATGGGCAGCAGCTATACCCTAATTTTTCAATAATAATCTATTTTCATCTCGGCCTCTCCGGAGAAGAATTTAGTAGAAAATTTATTGAAAATGTTCAATATAGGAGACAAAATGTATATTCAGCTTTCCAATCATTCCGACGAAACATCCCCCCTACACCCGTCAACCCTTTTGTCCAGTCTCTGCATAGAGAAGTAATTAAAGCATTACTGCCATTTGCATAAACTTGAAATTTTTGTCAAAAGTTTAGATGGCACCGAGTCTTAGTCCTGAGATCTGCTGCGATCATGAGTTGTAGCTGTTCAGCCACCCATTTGGACTCTCTGGTCTTGGGACTGAGACGCAGTGTAATTTAAACTTTTGACAAGTCTGGATGATGTCAGAGGTTTATTCTAATGGAATTAATGCTTTACCGATCCTAAATGTAATAGAGCTTAAAAGGGGTATTCCAGGCAAAACCTTTTTTTATATATATATCAACTGGCTCCGGAAAGTTAAACAGATTTGTAAATTACTTCTATAAAAAAATCTTAATCCTTCCAATAGTTATTAGCTTCTGAAGTTTTCTGTCTAACTGCTCAATGATGATGTCACGTCCCGGGAGCTGTGCATGATGGGAAATTATCCCCATAGGAACTGCACAGCTCCCGGGACGTGAGTCATCAGAAAGCTGTTACACAGAAAAAAACAACCCCTACTTCAGAAGCTAATAACTATTGGAAGGATTAAGATTTTTTAATCAAAGTAATTTACAAATCTGTTTAACTTTCCGGAGCCAGTTGATATATATATATATATATATATATATATATATATATATATATATATATATATATATATAAAAAAGTTTTGGCCTGGAATACCCCTTTAAGATAACCTGCAACTGATTAGATCACCAAAGACATAACTGATCGATGTGCCAGGGTCGCATGGATGTTAAAGGGGTAAACTTTTTTTTTATTTATTTTTTAAATCAACTGGTGCCAGAAAGTTAAAAAGATTTGTAATTTACTTTTATTAAAAAAAATCTTAATCCTTCCAGTACTTATTAGCTGCTGAATACTACAGAGGAAATTATTTTCTTTTTGGAACACAGAGCTCTCTGCTGACATCACAAACACGGTGCTCTCTGCTGACATCTCTGTCCATTTTAGGACCTGTCCAGAGCAAACATATGTTTGCTATGGGGATTTTCTCCTACTTTGGACAGTTATTAAAATGGACAGAGATGTCAGCAGAGAGCACTGTGCTCGTGATGTCAGCAGAGAGCTCTGTGTTCCAAAAAGAAAAGAATTTCCTCTGTAGTATTCAGCAGCTAATAAGTACTGAAAGGATTAAGATTTTTTTTTTATAGAAGTCTGTTTAACTTTCTGGTACCAGTTGATTTAAAAAAAATGTACTGACACAATTTAGCATGATATCTTTACATGAGGTATATTTATATACAACGGTGATTATACACAGTGATTATACAACAAAAACAATTAATACAATATAATCATGGTCTTCTAGGAGTTGATTTCACAAAATGGCCATTATGTCATAGTTAGACATTAGGCAGAAAAGTGAGTTGACCACGGAGTTTCTGGCCTGGTAAGCTCATATTTAGAACTTTGAATTTCTGACTAGGTACAAATGCTTTGAATTTCATTACAGATATCACTCATATTAAGGGGTGCGTTCACACGTACGGGATCTGCTGCATATTTTGTGCAATGTCACCTGCAGAAAATATGCAGCAAAAATATGCAGCTGATCCTGTACGTGTGAACGTACCCTAAGGGTACGTTCACACGTACAGGATCTGCTGCATATTTTTGCTGCATATTTTCTGCAGCTAAATTTGCTACCCATTTACTTCAATAGGTAGCAAAATCAAGGAAAACACTTCTTAGTACTCAGTGTCTTATCATCTGAGGGCTAAGAAGTGTTTTCCTTGATCCATTTTTGTATTTTTTAACCCTTGAGTGAGGGTTTCGTGCCTTTTGCTGTGAGCTCCACTTGCCCTTTTCCAGGTAGCAAAATCAGCTGCAGAAAATATGCAGCAGATCCTGTATGTGCAAACCTGCCCTAAAAGAGAATTCCAGGTACTTTCCTGGTCTATCCTTAGGATGGACTATCAATAACTGCACCACCGCCAATTATCGGTTTCCCAGAGGACAAAGTAAACAGAACCAGAAGCAGACAGCCCCATATAATGTGCAGTGGCCATGCAGTAACCCATCGCGGCCATTACACAACGTACTGAGCTCGCTACTTCTGGCTCTGTTCACTGAGGTGGATTCGGCTCCGGAGAACAGCTGATCGGTTGGGTTGCTGGGTGCCAGACTGCCACCTATCAGATAGCGAGGACCTAACCTGAGGATCAATGAGAAAGTCCTGGAAAACCCCTTCAATTCCTATACAAACGTAACTTAAAGGGGTACTCCGGTGGAATATATATTTTTTTTTTAATCAACTGGTGCCAGAAAGTTAAACAGATTTGTAACTGACTTCTATTAAAAAATCTTAATCCTTCCATTACTTTTTATCAGCTGTATGCTACAGAGGAAATTCTTTTCTTTTTGAATTTCTTTTTTGTCTTGTCCACAGTGCTCTCTGCTGACAACTCTGTCCATGTCAGGAACTGTCCAGAGCAGCATAGGTTTGCAATGGGGACTTGCTCCTGCTCCCGACAGTTCCTGAAACGGGCATCAGGTGTCCTTGTGTCCCGAAAAGATCGTTAGGGTCACAGGGATGTCCCGAATGTGACGGGGCCCCCCCCCCTGCGGGATGCTCAATGGCAGATCTCCCCACTGGATCTGCCACTGAGCAGCCCGCAGGGGCCACCCTGGGGGATGGGGGCCCTGGGCAACTGCCTGGATTGCCCCGCCCTAACGCCGGTCCAGGGAGGCAGAGATCTTTTATGACAAGGATCACACAGAGGGTCAGGAAATGGGGATTTTCTCCTGCTCTCGACAGTTCCTGATACGGGCATCAGGTGTCAGCAGAGAGCACTGTGGACAAGAAAAGAACTTCTTCATACAGCTGCTAAAAAGTACTGGAAGGGTAAAGATTTTTTTAACAGAAGTCATTTACAAATCTGTTTAACTTTCTGGCACCAGTTGATTTAAAAAAATGTTTTTTCCACCGTAGTACCCCTTTAATAAAATACTTCTAGTTAACTGCAGCTTTATCATAATGGAATCCTTGGCCTATGTAACAAACTCTACCTTGATAACTAATCTGCATATACCTTACCTCTAATATATATATATTTTTTTTTGCAGACAATTGACCGGGCATTCCGTCGGGGATGGGATACATTCATCTCTAACATCTACACTATCTCCCTTACAAGAACGTCTCAGGATGCCCCCCAACTGATTAAGGCCTGCTAAGTGCTCGTCTTGATATTTGTCGCGATCAATTGCCAATGGGCATGGAAGGATTTCATTTTGTACGGAACTCGAACTTCTAAAAAAAAAAAAGACTTCTGTGACGATTCTATACGGACAGGGAATCTACCAACAGAAGACAATGAACCACAAATAGAAGAGAATGTCATACGTGTAATGTACTAAGAAGGTGCAAAAGTATACGCACCTTCAAGTTAGCTCCAATGCACCATTATTCAGGAGTTTTAGCTAAATTAAAATACTTGGAACCCTAAACTTGTGAAAGGAGAACATAATATGTCGTTTTGGACTATAGGACTTGGAGAAAGCACAAAAGGATTCATTTACATCCAAACCAACATTTCCCTTTGAGGAGCTTTATCAAAATGTCTTTCTTATTACTGTTGACAATACATGATAACTGCCCATTCATAAACGCTAATAAATCCATAAAGAAATAATTACAATGTTCTTATACAGTAGTTAGATCTACAGAGCCGGAACCGTTCAGAGCGACAGGGTTCTTTCCAATTTAACAAGTAATTTATTTTAGGGATTATTTTATGTTTTTTATTTTTTTATTTTTTTTTATTACAATGTCCCTTCTTTTTTTGTACCACTGATTTTATTTAATTTAAAGTTGTAAAATATTTGTAGAATTTTGCTTTGCTGTAAACTGTGTTTAAGGTATGAAATGAATATCATTTAATTGACAAAAGAACTACATTTTAGAATGAATGGTATGTGCTGTTATCCAGTGGTATATTTTACGGGTACACCAATGAAATATAAGTTGGTTTACAAAGTAATGACTGGTATATATATATATATATATATATATATATGTAAAGTTTTGTGGGGCTTGTTAGGACTGAAGATGAAGTCTGGGTTGTAGAAGTATGGTCCTTTATTCCAGGGCTTAAAGGGGTACTCCGCTGCTCAGCGTCTGGAACAAACTGTTCCGAACGCTGGAGCCGGCGCCGGGAGCTCGTGATGTCATAACCCCGCTCCCTTATGACATCACACCCCACCCCCTTCAATGCAAGCCTATGGGAGGGGGCGTGACGGCTGTCACGCCCCCTCCCATAGACTTGCATTGAGGGGGTGGGGTGTGACATCATGAGGGGGCGGGGGTATGACATTGTGAGCTCCCGGCATCGGCTCCAGCATTCGGAACAGTTTGTTCCAAACGCTGAGCAGCGGAGTACCCCTTTAGTAGCATATCCCCTATTTACAGTAGAGGTTAGTACAGTGCTTGGGTATCTCTACATAAAGCATGAAGCATGTGTAGACCCCACTGCTCCATGCAGCAGGGAGAGCCAGGGCCCCATTTTGGAGATCCCAAAGGTCGGACACTTATCCCCTATCCTGTAGCTAGGGAACATGTTTTTAAGCACTGGAATATCCCTTTAAGGTCATTCATAGACGGTATCTGACTATACCTGGCTTCTGAATCCCTGTAAACATTCACTTCTGAACTTTTTAGGCTTTAAAGGGGTTCTCCGGTGGAAAACTTTTTTTTTTTTTTTTTTTTTTTATTAACTGGTGCCAGAAAGTTAAACAGATTTGTAAATTACTTCTATTAAAAAAATCTTAATCCTTCCGGTATTTATTAGCTGCTGAATACTACAGCGGAAATTATTTTCTTTTTAGAACACAGAGCTCTCTCTGCTGACATCACGAGCACAATGCTCTCTGCTGACATCTCTGTCCATTTTAAGAACTTTCCAGAGTAGGAGAAAATCCCCATAGTAAACATATGCTGCTCTGGACAGTTCCTAAAATGGACAGAGATGTCAGCAGAGAGCCCTGTGGTCATGATGTCAGCAGACAGCTCTGTGTTACAAAAAGAAAAGAATTCCCTTTGTAGTATTCAGCAGCTAATAAGTACTGGAAGGATTAATATTTTTTTTTTTTAATAGCAGTAATTTACAAATCTGTTTAACTTTCTGGCACCAGTTGATTAAAAAAAAAAAAAAAAAGGTTTTACACCGGAGTACCCCTTTAAGCATACAAAAGCGCACTTATATTACACCGGTCATAACGTCAGATTTACTACTCAAAGTAGCGTGGCAGAAGATGGGAAATACAGAGTTAATATTATGGCCCCACAGCAGTTAAATATTTTCATACTGAAAATATGTATATTATACTATTACGGGTACAGTTGGACCTGGGTCCAAATGCTAAATCTGTGACAGGGCCCCCTATGTATGCAAAAAGAGGAGCAATGTTTTCAAGTAACCACATTCCAATGCGGTCATTGGTCCTCTATTATTGTATTATGGCAGGGATATTTGCACTATTGCAGTGTTACGAATAAATACGAATAAGAGTTGAATATGCTGCTATCTGGCATTTTGAGGCATCGTTCTGAGCTAAATATGGGCCTGGAAGCCCATGTGAGCAGTAAAATGAATCCTACAGGACATAACTTACTATCACTGGTATTAGCTTTGAAGAATCGACCGCCATAAATTTCAGTCCTATTAAGGTATCGCAGCGGCACCGAGTATAAATGGTGTATAGACTTTTGTAGCCGTTTCCTCCAGCATCGTATGAACATTACTTGTGATGTAATATGAGAACATGCTGAATGTGATAAATAAAGAATATCATTTGAATCCGTCCTTGCTGCTTTTCAATTATTCGGATGCGATTGAGATTTAGCTCTTATCTTCAGCGTGAACGTTAGCTGAATAAATGAGAAGCTGTAATGTTTATGTGTAAACACTATTCACAGATTTCCCCTGGTATGTGTTATGTTCTGCATAATATTCGGGCCTAATCTGATGAATAGTGGCAAGTGTAGGAATAACATCCAGAATATCTCATCATTAGACACGCTGAATATCATATGGATATTTGTGACAACCGGAAACAATAGAAGAAGTGAAGACGAATTGGCACCGACATATATTGCTGCTATAATTGCCGACATTGTGAAATAAGCGAAGCAGGATATGGAGTGTGGATGTCCCAATTGTGGATCCTAGGGGGTGCTTCAGGGAAGCAAGGAAGGAATCAAATATATCGATGCCAAGAAAAGAGAAAACGGAGCACTCACCCGGTAGATATCCTTAGTGATAAGTAGCATCCCGAAAGGGGTCTTCGGCAGGGAGGCGGTAGATGGAACGGGGGGAGCTCAGACGCCGGCCACGGTCTGTATCACGCCAATGGGCGCTTCGTCAGGCCGTACGGGGCTGCAGAAAGGTAACCGGGACATTCTTGTGTCCCGAAAAGATCGTTAGGGACACAGGGATGTCCTGAATGTGACGGGGCCCCCTGCGGGCTGCTCAGTGGCAGATCCGTCACTGAGCAGCCCACAGGGGTCACCCTGGAGGATGGGGGCCCTGGGCAATTGACCGTATTGCCCCGCCCTAACGCCGGCCCTGGGTCCAGGGAGGTAGAGATCTTTTATGACAAGGATCACACAGAGGGTCAGGAAAGGTGGCAGATGGATGTATAAGGTATGGAAAAGGCCAAGCCTTTACCAGGATAGACTGCAGGTGATAAACCGTTGCACTCTAATGGAACCTATGGTTTATGACAGGTATTTTCGACATCTTTCGGCCAATGGCATGCACCAAAGTCTTCACTATCACCGAAAAGGATACATGTCCATCAAGGTCAATCTTTCTCAGACTCAGTTGACAACTTTGGGGAACAACACAAATCCCTTACTAGCTGTCTCTTGACAGTTTTGACAGATTTCCTAGATCAATTATGTATCATTTATGGCTAAATTATTTATAACCCTCAATGCCATTTTCATGCAATTTGCCTACTCCAGTTGTAAAGAATCTTTTCCAGTATTGACATTTGAATTTCCTTTCCTTCAAATCAAAAGAATCCATCGAAAGAATAACATAAGAATGTCAGTTCTTTGTATTGACAGAGATGATTTTAACATTTCCTGCTTTCCCATTACTTTTTCCTTTTTGCAATTTTGCAGCACTAAACTGAGTTGTGGTGTTACAGGGGATTTATAGAACGGCAATATAACATTTTGTTCATAGTTACACACTCCAGTCTAATTTGCTTTTACAGCTGCTGTCTGACATTGAGCTTTCTTAACATGTGAAAAGTATTTTTAAACAATAGTTAAATAGTTCATAAGGTTGAAAGAAGATCATCAAGTTTAACCCATAACCCTACTGTATTGATCTAGAGGAAGCAAAAAAAACCTATGAAAATGATACCAACTGCCCCATAACACAGACACAGGGAAAAATTCCTTCCTGACTCCAAATATGGCATCAGAATAAATCCCTGGATCAACGTTCCATCCCTATAAATCTAGTAGTTATAATAGAATTGTATCCAGGCCCCTTTTGAACTCTTAATAAATTCACCATGACCACTTCACTTGTCAGAGAGTTCCATCGTCTCACTGCTCTTACAGTAAAGAACCCCCATCGGTGCTGGTGAAGAAACAGTCGTTGTTTTAGACGTAGAGGATGCCCCCTTGTTATACATACAGTCCTTGTGATAAATAGATCTTGGGAGAGATCTCCCCTAAGCCTTCTTTTTTTCCAAACAACATAACTCTAATTCTGATAATCCTTAAATCCTTCTTTTGTTATCCCCAGAAGTGTTCATTAATTGATGAGCAGTAATACTATCACTGTGACCTAGGTACTTCAATGTTTGTAACATTGTAGGTGGAATCAAGTTTTGCTTTATGATTACCCTAAGGGGTATGTGTGAGGTAAGTTTTTGGCATTATACATGGCTTGCTTTCCATTTTATCTTTTTTGTTTAGGACCTCTTCGAGACATGGTCAAGTATTTACTCATTTGTTGCAGTGTTCACTTCTCCAGTGCAGTACTTGCTTTATCTGCTTTGCATTCTCCATGTCGTCTCCAGACTCTGTCACGTCTGTCACATGTGCTCAGTGTGAACCTCCTTTCACCTGTGGATGTCGGGCCCTCATACCACCCTCATGGAGTCTGTTTCTGACTGTTTGAGTGGACACATGCACATTTGTGGCCTGCTGGAGGTCATTTTGCAGGGCTCTGGCAGTTCTCCTCCTGCTCCTCCTTGCACAAAGGCGGAGGCAGCGGTCCTACTGCTGGGTTGTTGCCCTACTACGGCCTCATCCACGTCTCCTGATGTACTGTCCTGTCTCCTGGTAGCGCCTCCATGCTCTGGACACTACGCTGACAGACACAGCAAGCCTTCTTGCCACAGCTCGCATTCATGTGCCATCCTGAATGAGCTGCACTACCTGAACCACTTGTGTGGGTTGTAGACTCCGTCTCATGCTTCCACTAGAGTGAAAGCACCGCCAGCATTCAAAAGTGACCAAAACATCAGCCAGGAAGTAAAGAAGCGGTCTGTAGCCACCACCTGCAGAACCACTCCTTTATTGGCGGTGTCTTGCAAATTGCCTATAATTTCCACCTGTTGTCTGTTTCATTTGCACAACAGCATGTGAAATTCATTGTCAATCAGTGTTGCTTCCTGAGTGGACAGCGTGATTTCACAGAAGTGTGATTGACTTGGAGTTACATTGTGTTGTTTAAGTGTTCCCTTTATTTTTTTGAGCAGTGCATATAAAGCATTGTGACATGAGGTCATTGTAACCATTAACCCCTTCCTGACCCATGGCATACATGTATGTCATGAGTCGGCTCCCATTCTATAACATGGGGCCACGGCGGGTCGGGCCCGGCACCTAGCAACGGCCGGGACCTGTGGCTAATAGTGCACGGCAGTGATCGCGGTGCCGCGCGCTATTAACCCTTTAGACGCGGCGTTCAAAGTGGAATGCCGTGTCTAAAGTGAAAGTAAACTAATGCCGGTTAGCTCAGGGAGCTGCTCGGGATCGCCGCGGCAAAATCGGGGCATCCCGAACAGCTTACAGGACAGCCGGAGGGTCCCTACCTGCCTCCTCGCTGTCCGATCGCCGAATGACTGCTCAGTGCCTGAGATCCAGACATGAGCAGTCAAGCGGCAGAATCATAGATCACTGGGTTTCCTATGAGAAACCAGTGATCAATGTAAAAGATCAGTGTGTGCAGTGTTATAGGTCCCTATGGGAGCTATAACACTGCAAAAAAACAAGGGGGAAAAAAAAGTGAATAAAGATCATTTAACCCCTTCCCTAATAAAAGTTTGAATCACCCCCCTTTTCCTATTTAAAAAAAAAACTGTGAAAATAAAAATAAACATAAACATATGTGGTATCTTCGCGTGCAGAAATGTCCGAATTATAAAAATATATCATTAATTAAACCGTACGGTTAATGGCGTTCGCGCAAAAAAATTCCAAAGTCCCAAAAAAGTCCAAAAAAGCGTATTTTTGGTCACTTTTTATATCATGAAAAAATGAATAAAAAGCGATCAAAAAGTACGATCATTACAAAAATGGTACCGCTAAAAACTTCAGATCACGACGCAAAAAAATGAGCTCTCATACCGTCCCATACGCAGAAAAATAAAAAAGTTATAGGGGTCAGTAGATGACAATTTTAAACGTATACATTTTCCTGTATGTAGTTATGATTTTTTTCCAGAAGTCCGATAAAATCAAACCTATATAAGTAGGGTATCATTTTAATCGTATGGACCTACAGAATAAAGAGAAAGTGTCATTTTTACCGAAAAATGTACTGCGTAGAAACGGAAGCCCCCAAAAGTTACAAAATTGTGTTTTTTCTTCAATTTTGTCACACAATGAATTTTTTTCTGTTTCTCTGTAGATTTTTGGGTAAAATGACTGATGTCACTGCAAAGTAGAATTGGTGGCGCAAAAAATAAGCCATCATATGGATTTTTAGGTGAAAAATTTCAAGAGTTATTATTTTTTAAAGGTAAGGAGGAAAAAACGAAAGTGCAAAAATGGAAAAACCCTGGGTCATGAAGGTGTTAAATAGCAAATGTTTAAAAAATTAAGTGTATAAAACTTGTCCCCTAGACATCTTATCCCCTATGTAAAGGATAGGGGATAAGATGTCTGATTGCGGGGGGTCCTGCCGCTGGGGATCTCCCTGCTGCACCTGGCATTCATTTAGAGTGTCGGGTGCAGCACCGGAGGCTTGTGACATCACGGCCACGCCTCCTCAATGCAAGTCTATAGGAGGGGGGCCTGACGGCCATCACGCCCCCCCTTCCATAGACTTGCATTGAGGGGACGTGGCCGTGACGTCACGAGCCATCCGCCACACAATGCCAGTCATCCGGCATGGAGCAAAGTTCGCTCTGTGCACCGGATGTCTGAGGTGCCACAGCCGAGATCAGGGGGGTCCCCAGCAGCCGGACCCCCGCGATCAGACATCTTATCCCCTCATCCTGTGATAGGGGATAAGATGTCTAGGAGCGGAATACCCCTTTAAAGGATCGTAAGGGAATCTTGCTATTTACACTGAACACGGGTCTAGCCTCCTTTATCCCAGATGTATTGTTTACTAATGTGTAGATTAATTATTTGTGTAAATTTATGTCAGATCTGTTCTGTTATAGCAAAAAGAAACTGGAACAAGGTTAGTTACTGCCACCTTCTGGAACAAAAGAAATTAGATAGCATTGGTAATTGAGACAAAAGTTTTTACTATGAGGAAACAGACTGAAGCGACATGGGTTATGCTGGTTGTTTACATGCAGTGTGTCCGCTGATGAAGTGTGCTATGTCCCTAGAAACCTATGTGCACGTAAGAATACATAGAAACAAAACAGCACAATGTATGGAGCCAATTATCCTGGGATGTCCTGGAACAGACTTGAGTAAAATGTAAGAAGAGCCCAGACTGTACTGTACCTGCACAGTGTTTTGGTATGACTGGTCTATATTTACTACTATAAAATGCAGCAGTGGACAGAGAGTAAATTATATAAGATCATCACGTAATCCTTATGTTCCTTATTGACATAAGACACATGACACATGATAGCCAGGCAGGAAATGAACAGTAATTATCTATAAAAATGCCGATGACAAATGTAGGATCTGTCTGTTCTAGAGAACGATACTTATATGCAATATTACATAATTGTTTTATGCCAAAAAAAAATAATAATAATTATAATAATAAAAACTATTAGGATGTTATTAAAAGGTCTTTTATGGCAAACCTGCCAGGCAAAACAGTTCTACGATATGATTGTATGGTGGTTGTGTTGGTCTAGAGCAGCGGTTTCCAACCTGCGGACCTCCAGATGTTGCAAAACTACAACTCCCAGCATGCCCGGACAGCCGGTGGCTGTCCGGGCATGCTGGGAGTTGTAGTTTTGCAACATCTGGAAGTCCGCAGGTTGAAGACCACTGGTCTGGAGTATAAGCCAGGAGCATTTTCTAGTATATACATCAGACATAGAGTACACAAAAAGCATGGAGTTTACAATACAGCCCTCATGTATTACTTACAGCTTATAGCATAAACAGAAGAGAGATGGAAAATGAGACACTGTAGCAGGCGGTTTTTTAACCCCTTAAGGACTCAGCCCATTTGGGCCTAAAAGGGGTATTCCAGGCCAAAACTTTTTTTTATATATACATCAACTGGCTCCGTAAAGTTAAACAGATTTGTAAATTACTTCTATTAAAAAATCTTAATCCTTCCAATAGTTATTAGCTTCGGAAGTAGAGTTGTTGTTTTCTGTCTAACTGCTCTGTGATGACTCACGTCCCGGGAGCTGTGCAGTTCCTATGGGGATATTCTCCCATCATGCACAGCTCCCGGGACGTGACATCATCATTGAGCAGTTAGACAGAAAATTCAGAAGCTAATAACTATTGGAAGGATTAAGATTTTTTAATAGAAGTAATTTACAAATCTGTTTAACTTTCCGGAGCCAGTTGATATATATATATATATATAAAAGGTTTTGCCTGGAATACCCCTTTAAGGACAATTTTATTTTTACGATTTCATTTTTCTCCTCCTCGCCTTCAAAAAAAACATACCGTATATACTCGAGTATAAGCCGACCCGAGTATAAGCCGAGACCCCTAATTTCAACCCAAAATCCCAGGAAAAGTTATTGACTCGAGTATAAGCCTAGGGTGGGAAATACCTCAT
Source organism: Hyla sarda (assembly GCF_029499605.1). Lineage (NCBI taxonomy): Eukaryota > Metazoa > Chordata > Amphibia > Anura > Hylidae > Hyla > Hyla sarda. The sequence continues at coordinate 274,660,625 of NC_079194.1, read as the reverse complement.
CCCCCCCTGTCATCATCCAGACCCGTCATTAACATCCTCATCATCCCCTTATCATCCCACACATCCCCCCTTCATCATCCCCTTGTCATCATCCCACACATCCCCTTATCATCCCACACATCCCCCCTTCATCATCCCCTTGTCATCATCCCACACATCCCCCCTTCATCATCCCCTTGTCATCATCCCACACATCCCCTTATCCCACACATCCCCCCTTCATCATCCCCTTGTCATCATCCCACACATCCCCTTATCCCACACATCCCCCCTTCATCATCCCCTTGTCATCATCCCACACATCCCCTTATCATCCCACACATCCCCCCTTCATCATCCCCTTGTAATCATCCCACACCCCCCCCCCCCCCCCTTCATCATCCCCACCCCCCTTCATCATCCCCACACCCCCCCCCCCCTTCATCATCCTCTTCTCATCATTCGCCCTCAGTGGTCTTCAACCTGCGGACCTCCAGAGGTTTCAAAACTACAACTCCCAGCAAGCCCGGGCAGCCATCGGCTGTCCGGGCTTGCTGGGAGTTGTAGTTTTGAAACCTCCGGAGGTCCGCAGGTTGAAGACCACTGCGGCCTTCAACATGCGGACCTCCAGAGGTTTCAAAACTACAACTCCCAGCAAGCCCGGGCAGCCATCGGCTGTCCGGGCTTGCTGGGAGTTGTAGTTTTGAAACCTCCGGAGGTCCGCAGGTTGAAGACCACTGCGGCCTTCAACATCATCCAGCCCCCTCTCACCCCCTTTAGTTCTGAGTACTCACCTCCGCTCGGCGCTGGTCCGGTCCTGCAGGGCTGTCCGGTAAGGAGGTGGTCCGGTGAGGAGGTGGTCCGGGCTGCTATCTTCACCGGGGGCGCCTCTTCTCCGCGCTTCCGGCCCGGAATAGAGCCGTTGCCTTGACAGCGACGTATCTGCGTCGTTGTCAAGGCAACGTGACTATTCTGAGGCCGGGCCCGAAGCGCTTAGAAGAGGCCTCCCCGGTGAAGATAGCAGCCCGGACCACCTCCTCACCGGACCACCTCCTTACCGGACAGCCCTGCAGGACCGGACCAGCGCCGAGCGGAGGTGAGTACTCAGAACTAAAGGGGGTGAGAGGGGGCTGGATGATGTTGAAGGCCGCAGTGGTCTTCAACCTGCGGACCTCCGGAGGTTTCAAAACTACAACTCCCAGCAAGCCCGGACAGCCGATGGCTGCCCGGGCTTGCTGGGAGTTGTAGTTTTGAAACCTCTGGAGGTCCGCAGGTTGAAGACCACTGCGGGTGGGGGAGTTCACTCGAGTATAAGCCGAGGGGGGTGTTTTCAGCACGAAAAATCGTGCTGAAAAACTCGGCCTATACTCGAGTATATACGGTAACTCTTTTATATTTTCATCCACAGACTAGTATGAGGGCTTGTTTTTTGCGCGACCAGTTGTCCGTTGTAATGCTGATCTGTACTTTTTATTGATACCATATTTGCTTATATAAAACTTTTAATACATTTTTTATAAATTTATTTTGGAATAAAATGTTTAAAAAAAAAGCAGCTATTTTGGACTTTTTTTTTTTACGTTCACGCCGTTCACCGTACGGTATCATTAGCATTTTATTTTAATAGTTCGGATATTTACGCACGCAGCGATACCAAATATGTATATAAAATACATATTTTATTTTTTTTACACTTTTTGGGGGTGAAATAGGGAAAATGGGACAATTTACGTTTTTATTGGGGGAGGGGGGTTTTCAATTTTTTTTTACTTTTATTTTTACACTTTAATAGTCCCCATAGGGGACTATTTATAGCAATCATTAGATTGCTAATACTGTTCAGTGCTATGTATAGGACATAGCACTTATCAGTATTATCGGTCATCTTCTGCTCTGGTCTGCTCGATCACCGACCAGAGCAGAAGACTCGTAGAAGGCAGCGGAGGCAGGTGATGGGACCTCACGCTGCCATGCTGGATGACCGGATCACCGCGGCAGCGCTGCGGGCGATCCGATCATCCATTTTAGTGACCGCAATGCTGCAGATACCGTGATCTGTATTGATCACGGCATCTGAGGGGTTAATGGTGACATCTGCGTGATCGCGGATGTCCGCCATTACCAGCGGGTCCCTGGCTGCTATCAGCAGCTGGTATCTGCCACACATGACCCGAGCATCGCTCCGATGCTTGCGGTTATGCATAGGATGTAAATGTACGTCCTGATGCGTTAAGTACCAGCTCACCAGGACGTACATTTACGTCCGGCATCGTTAAGTGGTTAAAGAACTTTGCTGTCCATTCCAAAAAGTTATTTTAGTAAAATTTATAGACATAAATAAAGTATAAAACAACATCAATAAAAGAAAATATTTTAAAAAAGAACTGAAACTAACAACTACACATTTCGGGATTAAAGTCTCATCAGATTGGGATGTACATAGGTGGAAATGTAACAAAACCCGTCCAGAGGAAAAGTTGCTGAGTTGCCCATAGCAACCAATCAGATCTCTTCTTTTGTTTTTTGAAAAGACCTCTGAAAAATTAAAGAAGAATTCTGTTTGGTTGCTATGGGCAACTCAGAAACTTTTCCTCTGGACAGGTTTTGTTAAAGGGGCTATCCAGGAAAAAACTTTATATATATATATATATATAAAATCCCAAAATAAGCAGCACATCGAGGTAATGAAAAAGATGTAGGTAGGGTGCACGCATGCTGGAGCCACGGTCCACTGGTTCCTTAATGATAATCGTAGTAATATGCAGCACACCAAAATCAAGTGCAAAGTGCTTTTTATTCCATGAGGTACAAAAGCGACGTTTCGCCGGCCTCACGCCAGCATTCTCAAGTGACAATGAGTGATACAAACGGGCTTATATACACACCGCCCTTCATCAATTAGTGACATCATAAGTGTATTAACATAAATAAACAAACATTGAGAAAGACATGATCGTACTTTGAATCACAAACATCGCAACAAAGTATGACATATATTCAATATTACAATCCCTCCCAGGGTGTATAGCATATAGTGTGCTGCTTACTGTGAAATATACGTATAGATTGCCTCCCGGGTCCAGCCACGGTGTCCATAGCCTCACGCCGTGAATCTCGTGGAACGCCAGAGTCAGCGCCATTCGCGCTGTCAGCGGAGAACAACATCCGGTACGTCACTTCCGATGTATAGAGGATCGCGATGTACGCGACGCTAAGCTTGGTGTTGCTTAGTAACAAGGCTTGTTAATCCCAGTATCCATGAAACTCAATGATAACGGTCAGAGAAGTAGCATATATATGACGCAAACTGGGACATCAGGTTTATGTAGAGAAAGATAGTTGTATAGACATGAATGGGGAATGTATCTGGAGTCACACACAGTTGCATACAATGGGGATGTGAGCACAGCAATCCTCCTGCTATTAAGGGTAAGGGTGAGAATTGTGGGACTACCCGAGTAAATCGGGGTACCCACAGTATGTGACCAAGGCAGAACCGCACAGAACTGTTGCAGGGACTGTCCTATAGTGCACCAGTTCACCCCCCCTATTGTTGCTGGTGGAAGCGCTCAATTTTCCCCCACACATCGATCCATGCACACTGACCCACAGTCTCATTACCCCATGTAATGTCTGGATAATGTCCAAGACTAAGCAGAATGTTTCTAATGGTGACGGAGGATGTATTGACGTCGTGTTCTGGCTCGGCACCGTGGCTGTCACCCAGACAGAGAGCAACCTAAATAAAAAGAGAATACATAATTAAGAATAAAATATAAAAACCAATTCAGAAATAGAAATTGTATCACAAATCACCCCACAAAGGGAGGTACGTTATACCCCAGCCGGGGCTAGACCAATAAATTACTTCATCATTTTAGGAGAAACAATGAATTCAATATTTAACCCATTGGGTTTGAGACAGTTTAGATCAAAGATCCATCTCAGTTCACGTTTTTTGAGCATGGTGATTCTATCACCACCCCTGTTAGGGGGCGGAATGTGATCGACCACCATACATCTCAAGTCAGATTCTTTATGACCCATTTCTATAAAATGGTTGGAGACAGGTAAGTCCCTTCTACCCTTTCTAATAGAATAGCGGTGTTGATTAAGTCTGGTTTTAAGATCTCTCCTTGTTTCCCCCACATATATTAGGTCACATGGACACCACAGAATATAAATAACGTGGTCACTGTCACATGTGAGGAAATATTTGATCGGATATTGTTGATGTGTGGATGGATGGATGAATGTATTACCTTTATGAATATATTTACAGTTGACACAGTGTCTACATGGAAAACAGCCTTTTGATTGTATAGTGAGATATTTCTGAATGGATCCACTGTATCTAGATGTATCTGATTTGACTAAATGATCTCTGAGATTTCTGGCCCTTCTATATGACATTAGAGGGGGGTTCTGAAAATCATGAATTTGTGGATAGCTGTCCTTTATCAAGTGCCAGTGTTTCCTCACAATTTTGGCTATAACATTAGAGTGCTCACTATAGGTGGAAATGAATGGAATGCGTTGCATATTGTTATTTTTCTTGGAATGGAAGTTGGTAGATTGTAATGTGCTGGCTTTATGTCTCTGATGATTAATGATTACAGCCGGATAGCCTCTGTGTAGGAATTGTCTTGCCATTTTGTCACATGCTCTGTTGAATTTGTCTGCCGTATCAGTAATTCGACCTGCCCGGATAAATTGACTGTATGGAAGTGATTTGATCATAGATCTTGGATGTGATGAATCGTATCTAAGTAATGTATTGCAGTCTGTTGGTTTAGTGTAGATATCTGTTGACAGTTTGTTGTTAGAAATGGTGACCTCAGTATCCAAAAAATGAATTTTTTCATTAGAATGCGTCAATGTAAATTGTAAATCTGCATCTACATTGTTAAGATATTGTTGAAACTCTAAGAGTTCAGCTGTACCACCGCTCCAAACTAGAAAAATATCATCGATATATCTCCACCACCCCAGGATATACCTGGAGTGGTGGGATATATATACGTGCCGTTCCTCAAAATCCGACATGACTATGTTGGCATAGGTTGGTGCCATGTTGCTGCCCATGGCAGTCCCACGGCATTGGATATAAAATTTATCATCAAACGTAAAGTAATTATTGTGTAGTACAAATGTAAGTAGTTCCAAGATGAAATCAATTTTGATGGAATCCATATTTAGAGCCACCAAGCCTTCTCTAACTGCAAGGACACCCCTGGAATGTTGTATAGATGTATACAAGGATACTATATCAAAGGATGCTATTAAGGCATTGTCTGGTATGTGGACCTTAGAGATTTTGGTTAGAAAATCACTGGTGTCCTGCAGATAGGATTTGGCCTGGATGGCTAAAGGTCTCAACACTTTATCAAGGAAAATGGAAATATTGTTAGAAAGTGACCCCCTGCCCGAGACAATAGGTCTGCCTGGAGGATTCTCCAGGCATTTATGTATCTTGGGCAGGAGGTATAACACTGGTGTAACAGGATTTGATGGTATTAGAAAATCATGCAATTTTTTATCAATTATGTGCCTGTCAAGGGCTTGCTGTGCTATAATTTCTATAGTATGGACCATCGCCCATTTTGGATCTCTAGGTAGAATACAATACACTGACTGGTCTTCTAACTGTCTCCTTGCTTCCCGCAAATACATACTCTTGTCCATGACCACAACCCCACCGCCCTTGTCTGCCGGCTTGATGATGAGGTTGTGGTCATGGATTTGTTAAAGGGGCTATCCAGGAAAAAACTTTATATATATATATATATATATATATATATATATATATATATATATATATATATAAACTGCAATTGATTAGAACACCGAAGACATAACTGATCGATGTGCCAGGGTCGCATGGATGTTAAAGGGGTACTCCGGTGGAAAACTTTTTTTAATTTATTTTTTAAATCAACTGGCTCCAGAAAGTTAAACAGATTTGTAAATTACTTCTATTAAAAAATCTTTCAGTACTTATGAGCTTCTGAAGTTAAGGTTGTTCTTTTCTGTCTAAGTGCTCTCTGATGACACTTGTCTTGGGAAATGCCCAGTTTAGAAGCAAATACCAATAGCAAACCTCTTCTAAACTGGGCTGTTCCCGAGACAAGCAGAGATGTCAGCAGAGAGCACTGTTGCCAGACAGAAAAGAACCACTCAACTTCAGCAACTGATAATTATTGGAAGGATTAAGAATTTTTAATAGAAGTAATTTACAAATCTGTTTGACTTTCTGGAGCCAGTTGATATAAAAAAAAAAAAAAAAAAAGTGTTTTTTTTCCTGGAATACCCCTTTAAATCTCCCCCATAGTGTAGGGGTAAATATATCCTCTATATACGCTACATACATAAATCCCAATCTAATGAAGGGAGAGATTATTCCCGAAATGTGTAAATGGTCTTTTTTTTTTTTTTTCATTACATTTTATATAATACTTTATTTTTTTTTTTTTTTTTTTTTATATTTTATAGAAAAATAACTTCTTTGAGTGGATGGTAAAGTCCTTTGAGCAGGGTCTCCTTGCCCTGCTCACTTCATGCTGTACATTGGTGTCTACATAGGTTACTGATCAGGACACTAGGAGGCCAGCAGCTCCCACTAACTTCGATCCCCATCTAGGGGAGACATGCTTACATGAGGAGCTTTCCTCCCCGATTTCTTCTCTTCTATCTACATACTTTATCATTTGGCAGACTTGCTGCTGCCGACAGGGGCTGGGACACGCATCGCGGGACACCTTGTGCCTTAGAGAAAGCGTTCCTCAGTATTTCCTTGCTGTGTATCTGATCCCTTGCTTTGAGACTTTGACCTTGCTCCTCTGCCGCTTGCCTAGTGAACTCCTGCTACGTCTCGACTTTGCTACTGTGCCGCCTGCCCTGACCTTCTGCTAGTGTTGAGAGATAGCCAATGTCATTGTATACATCTACCACAGTAGTGCACCCATATTACTGTATTGTATTATTCTAATTGTTACACATCCACACCGTCTATCTGGTGTAGGATTCTATTGTGGCACTTGTAGTCTGCTACAGGCATCCTCCATTGTATGCATTTTTATACTGAGGATCACCCCTAGCAACGGACTACAAGGGCAGGATCTGCTCCCCCAGTATATATGCACAACCGCATTTGGGGTTTAGCACCTCCAGCCATTTGAGACCACGTTTTTGTTGTTTGTTTAAAATTTATACTTGGAGGTGTGTAAACTCCATATGTTAATGCACCTTGAATATCTTCCAGGCAGCATTAGGGTAGCACCTGTGAGGCCATGCACCTATATTAGCCAACTTAGGTGGGGCTTGCAGCTTGCCTCTCTCCTTCCATTGTATGTGTGTGTGTTTGTAGCCACACTGGAGGGTACCTGGGAGGAGGCTGTGAGTCGACCGAATGCTGCCGTAATTGCCCACTGGAGTAATTGCCCACTAACGTTTAGTGTTAGGTCCCGCGCCATTTGAGAAACCTTGGCGTTGGTGTGCGGGCTTTGGTATGTCCTTCATATAAGGATATACTGGCGAATGTCTCAATTTTAACATCAGTGTTGAGGGATAGCCAATGTCATTGTATACATCTACCACAGTAGTGCACCCATATTCCTGTATTGTACTGACCTTCTGCTATCCAGACTACGATTTGCGTTATCCCTCCTGTGCCTCGCATCTTCTCAGCCGCCTGTGTGGTCGAGCCGTGCCAGGGGTAGCGACCTGGGTGCCGCCTGCCGCAGCAAGTCCATCCCGCTTTGCGGCGGGCTCTGGTGAAAACCAGAGTCACCTTAGACTCCGCTCCCTGGTACGGTCCAAGTCATCTTCAACACAGTACCAGCGGATCCACATCCACCGGTGTTCCTGTCTTCTGAAACGTGAGTGTTACAATAACACATCCTAGATCTGAATGAACTAATTGTATGAAATACTTTCGTCTTTACATAGTTGAATGTGCTGACAACAAAATCACACAAAAATTATCAATGGAAATCAAATTTATCAACCCATGGAGGTCTGGATATGGAGTCACACTCAAAATCAAAGTGGAAAACCACACTACAGGCTGATCCAACTTTGATGTAATGTCCTTAAAACAAGTCAAAATGAGGCTCAACGCCTGGGCATGCTCCTGATGAGGTGGCAGATGGTCTCCTGAGGGATGTCCTCCCAGACATGGACTAAAGAATCCGTCAACTCCTGGACAGTCTGTGGTGCAACGTGGCGTTGGTGGATGGAGCTTGACATGATGTCCCAGATGTGCTCAATCGGATTCAGGTCTGGGGAATGGGCGGGCCAGTCCATAGCATCAATGCCTTCCTCTTGCAAGAACTGCTGACACACTCCAGCCACGTGAGGTCTAGCATTGTCTTGCATTAGGAGGAACCCAGGGCCAACCGCACCAGCAAATGGTCTCACAAGGGGTCTGAGGATCTCATCTCGGTACCTAATGGCAGTCAGGCTACCTCTGGCAAGCACATGGAGGGCTGTGCGGTCCCCCAAAGAAATGCCACCCCACACCATTACTGACCTACCGCCAAACCAGTCATGCTGGAGGATGTTGCAGGCAGCAGAACGTTCTCCATGGCATCTCCAGACTCTGTGTTTCATTTGTTAAGAGCACAGGACTCCAGTGGAGAATTTGCCAATCTTTGTGTTCTCTGGCAAAAGCCAAACGTCCTTAACGGTGTTAGCCTGTAAGCACAACCCCCACTTGTGGACTTCGGGCACTCATACAACCTTCATGGAGTGTTTCTGACCATTTGAGTGGACACACGCACATTTGTGGCCTGCCGGAGGTCATTTTACAGGGCTCTGGGGAGCTCCTCCTGCTCCTGCACAAAGGCAAGGGTAGCAGTCCTGCTGCTGGGTTGTTGCCCTCTTACGGCCTCCTCCACGTCTCCTGGTAGCGCCTCCATGCTCTGGACACTACGCTGACAGACACAGCAAACCTTCTTGCCACAGCTCGCATTGATGTGCCATCATGGATGAATTGCACTACCTGAGCTACTTGTGTGGGTTGTAGACTCCGTCTTATGCTACTACTAGAGTGAAAGCACCGCCAGCATTAAAAAGTGACCAAAACTTCAGCCAGGAAGCATAGGAACTGATAACTGGTCTGTGGTCACCACCTGCAGAACCACTCCATTATTGGGGGTGTCTCACTAATTGCCTATAATTTACACCTGTTGTCTGTTCCATTTGCACAACAGCATGTGAAATTGATTGTCAATCAGTGTTGCTTCCTGAGTGGACAGTGTGATTTCACAGAAGTGTGATTGACTTGGAGATACATTGTGTTGTTTAAGTGTTCCCTTTATCTTTTTGAGCAGTGTATATGTGACCAGTCCACAAAAGATATACAAGATAAGAAGATAGTTAGATCCAGTACAATGAAATATAAGTATGTATTAAATAAAATGCAATGTATTACATGGAATAACTGAAGTCTAGCGCAGGGCCCTTGCGCAGGCTCCAGGTAATTATTGTAGATATAGGTACATTAGAAAACAATAATTATTTTAAAAAAAAACAATTTGAAAAGCTATTGCTATTATTGTTTTCTAATGTACCTATATCTACAATAATTATCTGGAGCCTGCGCAAGGGCCCTGCACTAGACTTCAGTTATTCTATGTAATAAATTGCATTTTATTTAATAAATACTCATATTTTATTGTACTGGATCTAACTATCTTCTTATCTTTTATACCTTTAAGAACTGGTCACATATAATTTGTATATATATATATATATATATTTTTATATTATTTTTGCACATATCGGATATACTCCCCTGATGACATAATCTGTCATAGGATCATAGAAACACGTTGGAAGGCGTATTTCCTTATTACCGGCAAGAGAGTCTTTTGAGCCAGGACTGACTGTGGTGCTGAGGCGTATTTAAATTGCATCTCAATATATATTGATCTTTTCCTGTGCAAACGGATCCGCACAGCATGATGAGTGCTCTTTTCAGGGTGGTAATTGTCTGATATAAAGATATATTTTAGCCACAAACTGTATCCAGCACAATTTTTTCTTATTGCTGATGTGATTACTGTAAGCACTTGTGGACGGATGTCATCCTTGGCACTCACACTGGTTTGCATTTACAAAGCTTTAAGCTGTAATGCACTGTATATATTGACACCTTTCTATCTTAGCCAGTATCAACTTTTACAGGAATCCATCTGTTTGATCGATCAGTCTTCATTCCCCTCATTTATCAGCCTTGGGCATTTATAACCGCAATGCTGGTTCACCAGTTGTCCTTAGTCAACGCACTTTTGGCAGGTACAAACACCTACATACCAAGAGCACTTCCCAAGACCTGGAGACGCTCGTCACCTATCCATCACAATTTGGCCCATATCTAAGTCGCTCAGATTCTTAAAATTTTTTCTGATAGTAACACATCAACTTCACTTAAAGGGGTACTCCACCCCTAGACATCTTATCCCCTATCCAAAGGATAGGGAATAAGATGGCTGATCGCGGGGGTCCCGCGCAATATAGCATGCAGCACCCACCTGTTATTGCTCCGGAAGCGCTGGAGGGTCTGGCTCCCAACTACGGGGACGGAAGATCGTGACGTCACAACCCCGCCCGCGTGTGACATCATGCCCCGCCCCCTCAATGCAAGTCTATGGGAGGGGGCGTGACAGCTGTCATGCCCCCTCCCATAGACTTGCATTGAGGGGGCAGGGCGTGACTTTACACGGGGGCAGAGTACCCCTTTAATTCCCAATAAATCCAGACAGATGCCACAGTAAGGTAGTTTTTTTTTTTTTTTTACTTCACTTGTCAGTGTACTCATTGTACGGTATAAATATAGCACACAAGATAGAAAAAAAAAACAGAACTAAAACAAATATATATTACAAAGGTGACAGATTATTATCACTGATGACTATGCAGCCAATGTCAAGTAAAGGTGAAGTTTCCCTTAATAATAGGTCTCTGTACTAGAATTCCATCCACAGAATAGAAATAACAAAACATTGCACAATTACGTAAGAGGGAGTAGGTTTTAAATATGGAAATGAGAACAGAATTAAGTGTCAATCAAATGTCACTTTTTACTTTTGCATAGTTGAGGTTTCTTTTTTTGTTTTCTAACCAATAAGCTTTGTTGAAATTTACAAAACAAACATTGTCAGAGTCCTATGTATACAACACAAAAAGTAGCAATAGAACAATATATATTATTTGCACTTATCTCCTGCCCTCTCCTTCCCGGTGCCCCAGTTCTCTGACAGAAGCGTGTGCTACAGATGGCACGCGCTCCATACAGCACTCAGATCTCTCTGGCGCTTCCATAGTAATGAATGGACTACCCCTTTAAAGGGATACTCCACTGCTGAGCGTTTGGAACAAACTGTTCCGAACGCTGGAGCAGGCGTCGGGAGCTCATGACATCATAGCCCTGCCCCCACATGACGGAGTACCCCTTTAAGGCTCTGTACATACTCACTTTGTTCAGTATTTTTTACCAAAACCAGAAGTAAAAACCGATGCAGAGAAACTATAAATTTGAGCCTTTTTCTGTGTTTTTGACCAACCCCTAGGTTTGGTAAAGATACTGACCAAAATAAGGACCAAAATGAGTTCAAAAGCTAACCAAATACTGCGCAGGAAGCCAGGCTATGTTCATCTTTTTTTAGCCTAATTTTGAGCCTCATTATGATTTAAAATCAAACAATTAAAAATGGCTGAAAATAATATTTTTTCTTTTGGTCAGTTTCTTTACCATTTACGGTAGATTTATTATTATTTTTTTAGAAAAATGTGTGTGTACATGGCTTTTAGAGAGGAAAAGAATAGGCGGATATGCATCGATGCTTTATGGCTCAACAAACAAACCAACAAAAAAAAAAAGACCTAATGGATTTTTGTCCATATATATTAGCCCTTCTTATTTTAGGCTCCAAATACAGTTGGAAAAACTGTGTGAGAACATAGCTTCATGCAGTAAAACTTCTACCAAGTATAGTGGCTTGGACTGAAGTAAGATAAATTAATATTGGGGGTAATGGGGCATACAGCAGGGTATTCCAATACATAGTGAACATAACAATTCATCTACCAGTCACAGATGATGGAATTTTGCCTCAGCTTTTTTCTGTGCTTACAGTATATATAAGTTTTCTAAGTTGGGGCAACAGATTGAAGTAGTAGTTGAAGCATATTACGCTTCCCATATATACCATGTATGTAGATGACTCCACTGCACAGTACAGTATGGTGACTGTAGTTCATAAACAAATGGATGCCACCCATATTAGAATTCTCAGCACATGGAGCCTACAAAAGGTCATGAATTCAACCTGTGATTCCACTCAAGAAAGGTTAAATTAGGTGCCTATCATCTGTGGGCGCACAAACGGCTCATCACATATGTTCAACTCAACATCATTTGTTATTATGGTAGCCAATGGTTCTATAGCAATAGTATATAGTTTGGGAGATAGAGGGCAGCTCAGTTAGGTATATTCCTTGAGAAAGAACACACTAGTTATTTGAGTAAAGACATTTGACCCATTAAAAGGGAAACCTGTAATCACTTTCATGCTGCCCGAACCGGGAGTCATCAGTTTTGGGTACAGGGAGAGATCTTTCAATCAAAGTAGGGGGCAGACTAGGGATGTCCCGATACCATTTTTTTTAAGACCGAGTACCGATACTTTAATTCTAGTACTCGCCGATACCAAGTACCAGTACAGCAGGGTGACCCGGTTACTGGCGCTGTTTACCGTATGATATGTGGGTCCTTGTTGTGTACAATGAAGGCAGCTGCTGTAGTATGGGCCAAGATTTCTCTCTTCTCCATAGGACAGAACAGGGAATTTGCATTGGCAGTAAGAACGATGACCACATGGTGAGCAGCGGTAGAAACCGGGTCACTTGCACTGTCTACCTATAAATTCAAGTTAGTGCCAGTGACTCTGCTGTAAGATTGCCTTTAATAGTAGGTAGTATCCCCTTGCAGACATTAGCAGGGCCCCCTTGTAGACATAGGTAGAAGCCCCCCTGTAGATCACAGCCCCCCTTTAGACAGTGGACCCCCATTTAAACAGCAGCAGGGGCCCCCCTTTAGACAGCAGCAGGGGACCCCCTTTAGACAGCAGTACAGCAGGGGACCCCCTTTAGACAGCAGCAGGGGCCCCCTTTAGACAGCAGCAGGGGCCCCCTTTAGACAGCATGGGCCCCATTTAGACAGCAGCAGGGGTTCCCCTTTAGACAGCAGCAGGGGTCCCCCTTTAGACAGCAGCAGGGGGGCCCCCTTTAGACAGCAGCAGGGGGGCCCCCTTTAGACAGCAGCAGGGGGGCCCCCCCGGTAGACAGTAGAAGCCCCTCCTTGCAGGCAGCTCACCTCCTCTGTCGGGTGCTGCCGCTCCACTGTCCCATTCTCCCGTCCGCATCATGTCGTCCTATGGAGGAGCATGTGACATATATATCTGCTTCCTCCGTAGCGTTACGCCGGGGGCAGGCGGAGTGACGTGTGTGTCACATGCTCCTCCATAGGACAACATGATGCAGCCCGGAGGACGGAAGAATGGGACAGTAGAGGGGCAGCAGGTATCGGGACATTAAACGAGTCCCCGATACCATGCAAATAGCTAGTATTGGCCCCGATACCGATACCAGTATCAGGACATCCCTAGGGCAGACAAAAACCATTGGGGACGCCCAAAATACTGGGATGACTGGTGTTTTAAGCAGCATGAAAAAAAAAGAGAGGAAACACAATTTGTGCAAAGAGAGGGACATCCAACTAAATCAAAGGCCTTTGCAGCAACCTGGGACACTGGGAGCCTGGAGCCACAGACATCATCTGAGTCGGGACACTGCGGCGACCACGGACCTCTGGCACCAGGAAGAGAACAACACCGGGATTAGAGAAGCAAAACTGGAGGAGCAGAGAAGGTAAGTAAAGGTTTGTTTATTTATGTATTTATTTATTTTTATAGCACACAACCTTGGCATCCATATAAAAATGAAAAAACTTCCACAGAAGTACCCCTTTAAAGTCCCTAATTAATATAATATGGACTTCCACTCTAGAAGTCTTGAACTGTTTTAGCAGAATGGGGCACTAATCCCATTATAGGGGTATTCCAAGAAAAAACTTTTTTATATATATCAACTGGCTCCAGAAAGTTAAACAGATTTGTAAATGACTTCTATTAAAAAATCTTAATCCTTTCAGTACTTATGAGCTTTTGAAGATAAGGTTGTTCTTTTCTGTCTAAGTGCTCTCTGATGACACCTGTCTCGGGAACCGCCCAATTTAGAAGAGGTTTGCTATGGGGATTTGCTTCTAAACTGGGCGGTTCCCGAGACAGGTGTCATCAGAGAGCACTTCGACAGAAAAGAACAACCTTATCTTCAAAAGCTCATAAGTACTGAAAGGATTAAGATTTTTTTAATAGAAGTAATTTACAAATCTGTTTAACTTTCTGGAGCCAGTTGATATATATAAAAAAAAGTTTTTTCCTGGATAACCCCTTTAAGGAAAAGAATACCTACCAACCACTTCCATCTCCTGTGAATCACGTTGTAAGGGTGTGTATATCTGCCAGAATGATGATGAAAAGACAGCAATCATCCATAAGAATCAAGACCCCATCAAGCCACGGTGGTGGAGGTAGAATGTTAAAAAAAAACAAAATATAATATGTATGGAGGTAAATAGTCTAGGTCAGTAGTCTTCAACCTGCGGACCTTCAGATGTTGCAAAACTACAACTCCCAGCATGCACGGACAGCCGTTGGCTGTCCGGGCATGCTGGGACTTGTAGTTTTGCAACATCTGGAGGTCCGCAGGTTGAAGACCACTGGTATAGGAGGTTATACAGTACTCACCTGTCCCCGCCGCTCACCACTGCCCTGGATGTCGCCCTCCATCGCTGTCGCCGCGTCCCCGGACCGTCTCTGCTGCGTCTCTTCATTGCAGTCATCACGTCGCTGCGCATGCCGCTCCTATTGGATGACGGGACGGCGTGCGCGATGACGACGATGGAGTGCACTGGCGATGCAGGGTATGCCGAAGAGGACGGTCCGGAGCGCCGGTACAGGTGAGTGACACCCACTGGACCACACGGGGCACCTTAAACGGCTATCCAGTGGCAGCTGAAGCAGTCTGCGCTGCCGGATAGCTGTTTATGCGATGGCCCCAACATACAAAAGCATCGTATGTTGATGCTGCCTTCAACATGCGATGGCCTCTGAAATGATCGTATGTCGGGGCGTCACTGTATATATTTTAAGACTGGAGATGCCACTTGTTATACAATATCATTTAATTCATACAATACAATAAAACACTGTACCCTGAGCAGGGCCCTTGCTACAGGGTCAGAGACTTACAGATTAAATGAAATAGATAAAAATAAGTTAGAACATTTTATAAATAGACATTTTGATAAGATGCATGAGAATTCTGCCACTTGAGTTGATAATGTCTTTTTATACAATTTTCAAAGCTTTGCAGCGGTGCTGCAGGGTTATGATGTGTCTGAAATGTCATATCCTAGTATTGCAGAATATGGGATGCAGGAGAATTGATATTTGCAGTCAATACGCAAAGTGACACGGGTATGCGCCCGGCCTGCTTGATGGATGGAAAGTACCTGAGATCCTGGAGCAAATTCATGCAGTAGGAGGTGATTGAACTTGCCTGTCTGCCGGGTAAGACGTGGTCTGATTTCTGGATGGCACGGAGCGGCGTCCGACTCGGTGGAGATAAGTCCAGGCTGTGGATGAAATACAAGCGCTCCCGGCAGCGGTGTCCACGGGCAGTTGGTGCCGTTCAAGCGCACACTGAACGGTGGTACACTAAGCAAAGGACTGCAGCGCCTGCAAGTAGGTGCATATAGGGTAATAAGGTTATTAGCGATGGCAGATCATGCAGGACGATCTGTGGAGGCCAGACACGTTTCAGGGAGTTCCCCCTTCATCAATGGCTGAATAACATCAATAAAAGGGGGAACTCACCGAAACGTGTCTGGCCTCCACAGATCGTCCTGCATGATCTGCCATCGCTAATAACCTTATTACCCTATATGCACTGTAAGGATTCCTCCTTGGGGATTGGCTCCGGGATCGTCCTGGACACTGCCACGGGACACGTTTCCACTCAATAAACCCGCAGACAACGGTTATTCATGCACGCCTGGCACCTTGCCAGCTTTATTTAGACAGGTTGCAGGTAAAACAAAACATAACTCAGGAACAAACCAAAGTCCTAGACCGTCTGGTCACTGACTACACATATCAGCATGCCCTGACAACTATCTGGTGAGCTACCCTCAGCCAGCATAAAACATGTGCGCCTGCAACCTGTTACTCACAGTTCACACCACTTCTTCACTTCTTGGACCGCTCACAGTTCGCTGTGTGTTTCCTCAACAGGGTCCGCGTGTCTCCCCCTACAGCGACATGCTGTTACCCAGGGAGAGCCCCAACTATTCTGTTTCTTTTCCTTTTAAACACACTTTCCCTTCCTGATCCCTCATTAATCAGGCCACAGGTGGAGCATTCTGCAGAGATAGCAAGGGAAATACACCCTTTCCTTGCCACACTGCCATAGCACCTACTTGCAGGCGCTGCAGTTCTGTGCTTAGTGTACCACCGTTCAGTGTGCGCTTGAACGGCACCAACTGCCCGTGGACACCGCTGCCGGGAGCGCTTGTATTTCATCCACAGTCTGGACTTATCTCCACCGAGCTGGACGCCGCTCCGTGCCATCCAGAAATCAGACCACGTCTTACCCGGCAGACAGGCAAGTTCCATCCCTACCGCATTAACTTGCAGACCGATCCAGGATCGCAGGTACTTTCCATCGAGCAGGCAGGGCGCATACCCGTGTCACTTTGCGTATTGATTGCAAATATCAATTCTCCTGCATCCCATATTCTGCAATACTAGGATATGACATTTCAGACACATCATAACCCTGCAGCACCGCTGCAAAGCATTGAAAATTGTATAAAAATACATTATCAACTCAAGTGGCAGAATTCTCATGCATCTTATCAAAATGTCTATTTATAATATTTTATAACTTATTTTTATCTATTTCATTTAATCTGTAAGTCTCTGACCCTGTAGCAAGGGCCCTGCTCAAGGTACAGCGTTTTTTTGTATTGTTGTATGAATTAAATGATATTGTATAACCAGCGGCATCTCCAGTCTTATAATATATAAAATATATCGTATCCCATTATATTGCAAATGACCCCTAAATCATGCCACCATGAGGTCTGAATACCCATTTTTATTCCATTCCTGCCCATAGGGTACATTCTTGCCCTTATAGTGACCATGTGCACAGGCACCTGTCCTGGCTTACCACTCCTTATTTAAGGCTCCCTGCCCAATCTTTGATGCCAGGACATGAGTGTGGTTTTTCCATAGCAAAGGTCTGTTCTTATCTTCTGTGACAGTGCAATTGTCCTGTGTTCTGACCTATGCCTAATTTTCTAACCCTTGTACTGTATTAACCCTCCAATGTATGAGCTAGACTGTAGACTACAAACCTATGTTCTCGGCCATGATCCTTCTGCCACTTCCTGACTACGCTACTTTGCTACCAAGACCTGCCTTTGCCTAATTCCTTGTGCCTTGCACCAGAACCGTACAGGCTGATGGGCCAGCATATACTCACACTGAAATCATTCTTGGAAAGCTATCTTGTACCCCCTAGCAGCTAAGTCCAGGAGTGGGATAAAGGGTAAAATCCTAGAGGGTACTTAGATTCCAATCCCAGAGCCACAACCATTGCCCATTACATATATGCACCATAACCAGGATTATCTTGTCTGTTTCAACTGAAGTATCATTAGCCGGCAAACAGAAAACAATTCTCTGAATGTAGCTACAGTATAAAGGAAAGAAACAAGAAAATACACTATACAAGTTGCACAGCTGTGATGTAAATAATCTTACCTATCTCAGTAGTCTGGGTCAAATTTTCTTAGGAGAGTCCATCAAATCCAGCAGGTTGCCATAATCCCCCATGTGTCAGAACACAAGATCATGTTAGGGCTCGTTCACACTGCCGTATGGGCAGGGCTCCATTAGATGGAGCTTCGTCAGCAGTACCATTTTTTTTTCTCCGCTAAACTACTGTAAAATTAGCGGATCACCGGCAGACCCCATGTAAGTGAATGGGGATTGTCGGGACCCGGAAGTAGTAGTTTGCATCCGACCCAGGGTCCATTTGGCTTGAGAAAACAAAAGAGCCAATCGGACCCTGAAGGTGTCGGATGCATACAGAAATGTGAACCTAGCCTTTGTTATTGCAGGATCTTACTGTTATATGGCTAAATTTCCACACAGGTTTTTTTTTTTCTGGCAATTTTTGGAGAACTGCCACTGCAGTTTTGGAGCCAAAGCCAGAAGAGGACCCATTAGGAAGGAGAATTATATATTCTTCCTTTATATTTCCCTTTCCTTTTTAATACATATCTGCCTGTGGCTCAGAAACAGCAGTGGCAGTTCTCCAAAAATTGCCAGAAAAAACCTTTGTGTAAACCTAGCCAAAAAGAGCATTTATACAGTGAGGGCATAAAGGGATATCCTAACCATGGAGTTCAGACCCCAGCCCTGCGGCGTGTTGGGTCATTTATATACTGAGTATGTGACCCAAGTTGCACTTTTACTATTTTTCTTTATTTTTCTTTAATAATTTATGTTTAGAATTTTCTTTATTATTGGGTGTGGGAGATGTATTTCCGGACATAGGGCCTCTCTGGAGTCAACACCTTATGGAGAAATCTGTCACAACGCCTTTAAAAAAGTATGGTTTCATTTTTTGTTTTTATTGATAAACGAAATCAACAAGACCAAGAGGCAACCATATTTATTGTAGCGTAAAGTGGAAGATAGAGCCTTTATTATAATAACCCAAGATCACAAATGTTAAAGTACTAGCAATAATTAAAAATCACTATATTATTGAGGTATACAACAGCGTTTAGCTTATAACGTACAATATTCAAACCCGTTTTGTGCAGTGAAAGGTTTTAGTTCATTTGCATAATGAATATCTACATTACAGTAGGATTTGTGTATATATTTAGTTATTCCCAGAAACTCATGTTAAATGTAATATTCGTTCCTGCTTACTAAATGAGATAGGTCCTTCGCTCCGTCACCAAAATGACTGACCTTATGAATAACGAAAACATATTTACCCTAGTTACCTGGCAAAAAATACATAAAATATGTCATTCTGCCTGAGAGACAAAACTTTAAAGCATCACTGTCATTTATAAAAACCTTTTGACAATTAGTCCAGACATGTCAAAAGTTTAGATGGCACCAGGTCTTAGTCCTAAGACCCACTGTGATCATGAGCTATAACCATTTATCAGCCAGCTATCAGATCAGCTCCATTATAGTCTATGAAGCGCATCAATTAGATCTGGAGGGTGGCTGGGGAGTGAAGCGCATTACTGAATGCTTCCCCCAGTTATAACTCCCAAACTGCCTCTTTCTGAGACACCTGACTGTGCTAAAAGTCGTTAAAAAAAACATCTTATCCGCCTCTAAACATCTTATCCCCTATCCAAAGGGGACCCCCGCGATCTCGGCTGCAACACCCCAGACATCAGATCCATGGTGTGAACTTTACTCTATGCCTGATGACTAGCGATGAGGGGTGGAGGTTCGTGACATCACAGCCATGCCCCCTCAATGCAGGTCTACGGCGGGGGTTGTGACGACTGTCACACCCCTTCCATAGACTTGCTTTAAGGGTGTGTGGCCGTGACATCACGAGCGGGGCGCGACCATGACGTCACAGCCTCCGGCGCTGAACCAGTTGCTCTAAACAAACGTCGGGAGCAGTACAGAGATCACAGTGGTCCCAAGCGGCGGGACCCCCATGATAAAACATCTCATCCCCTATCCTTTGGATAGGGGATAAGATGTCTATGGGTGGAGTACCCCTTTAATGGGGTACTCAGCTGCTCAGTGTTTGGAACAAACTGTTCAGAACGCTGGAGCCGGCGCCGGGAGCTCGTGATGTCATCAGGGGCAGGGCTATGATGTCACAAGCTCCCGATGTCGGCTCCAGAGTTCGGAACAGTTTGTTCCAAACGCTGAGCAGCGAAGTACCCCTTTAAGGTCTGACCAGACTTTCTTTCTAACCCAGTTTAATAATACACTTTTAGTTTCCAGCTAGTTCCTTAGACTCCCCCATAAACATGTACATGCCATATATATGCAGGAGCCGTGCCTCTGTGGAGCAGCTGATAAGTAGGGGTGCCAGGTGTCAGTACCCCACAATCCAATAATGAGTCCAATAAGTTATTAATAAATCTTGCCCAGATAACCCCTTAAAGGGGTACTCCGCCCCTAGACATCTTATCCCCTATCCAAAGAATAGGGGATAAGATGTCTGATCGCAGGGGTCCCGCCGCTGGGGACCCCCGCGATCTCCCTGATGCACCCAGCGTTCGTTTAGAGGGTTGGGTGCAGCGTCGGAGGCTCATGACGTCACGGCGATGTCCTGCTCGTGACGGCCCTTCCCATAGACTTACATTGAGGGGGCGTGGCCGTGACATCACGAGCGGGACGTGGCCGTGACGTCACGAGCCTCCGCCCCACATTACCAGTCATCTGGCACGGAGCGAAATTTGCTCCGTGCACCGGATGTCTGGGGTGCCGCCGCAGAGATTGCGAGAGTCCCCAGTGGCAGGACCCCCGCGATCAGACATCTTATCCCCTATCCTTTGCATAGAGAATAAGATGTCTGGGGCAGAATACCCCTTTACATACTAGCACAATTTTATCCATCCTCGCTACTTTGATCTAAAGCTTTTCAAAGACAGAACGAAAACAAGAGAAACTACTTCACTTGAATGGTTAAATACATGCGAGACGCGAACGCCACGCAGTCCTTTTTCCTCCCATCATTGGCGCTATCCCCTCAGAATCTTGTTCTGTTTAATGGTTATTTGTTCTTGTAGAAGCTACAATGTCTCCTCAATGCCTCACTGCCCATGGATATAATTTATAATTGGAGCAGTTGGGAATATGTGCGCCATTTTGATATGCGTTAATGAATAATAAGCGACGGAATGAATTTGTGTTGGCACCTGCAAAATGCTGTAATTTCCAGGGCTGATGCGTTCAGTGCGGCTCTACCTTTCTTGTGATTCAATGCGGTAGAAAATGGGCAACACATGTTAAACCGATGGATGAAAAATTAACGTGTCTCCTTGGTGTATAATTACCCTAAGCTTATGACTGTGGTTATGGTGTATACTGCTGTCTAGTGGAACGGCTACACGATCAAACAGGACGTTTCTGGGTCACTTTTTATCTGTGCTGCGGAATCGTACACAATACATGACTAGGCTGCACTCATTGATGTATTTCGTCTGAGTAGGTTAATACAGTAGCTCCTTTCTTTGATGTTCTTCTTTAGTCTTTTTAATACCTTATTTAGTCACAAGTCATGATGGGGGAAGGGAGTGGTCTAGACAGGTTCTATCATTATTACTTTATAATCTGGATTACCTGAATACATGAACAGAATGTTGTAACTGAGGAGTTCATGAACCTAATCCTGGTATTAATATGAGAATTCTAATAATTCAGATTTTTTTTTTCTTTTTACTTTTATTAACAATTAACAAAATATGCAAGATTTATAATCGGGTTTGCTTGGAATAAATTGGCCAAAGCCTGGCATTAGAGATGAGCAAACTTACTTCGATTCGTCATGAACTTCTCGGCTGGGAAGTTGATGACTTTAGTCTGCGTAAATTAGTTCAGCTTTCAGGTGCGCCGGTGGGCTGGAAAAGGTGGATATAGTCCTAGGAAAGAGTCTCCTAGGACTGTATCCACCTTTTCCAGCCCACGGGAGCACCGGAAAGCTGAACTCATTTATGCAGGTCATCAACTGCCGAGCCGAGAAGTTCGTGACGAATCGAAGTTACTGTAAGTTCGCTCATCTCTACCTGGCATGTTTATGTATGACTGGTCCAAATTCAACAGAACACCTGGCACTGCTTCAGGATAGTTAATTCAGCGCGTGTTGCCGTCAACAGGTACTGCGCTCATTCACATCAGCTAGGTTTTCGGTGGTGCTCACGCTGGCAAAGTTCAACTAAACAAATTTTTCAACAAGTGATAAAGAAAGAGGCGGATCACTCACCGGTCCGATGCTGTGTTCTTTATTCAAGAAGTGGTTACAATGGCTATATACGGATAGATGGAACAGCAGGGCATGAGGTGTTACGGAGCCCCATCCGAAGCGACGGCGATGTTTCACGCCCTCTGGGTGTTTCTTAAGGCCTGGAATTGACCAATTCCGAGCCTGAAGAAACGCCCAGAGGGCATGAAATGGCGCCGTTGCTTCGGGCGGGGCTCCGTAACAACTCATGCCCTGCTGTTCCATCTATCCGTATATAGCCATTGTAACCACTTCTTGAATAAAGAGCACAGCATCGGACCGGTGAGTGATCCGCCTCTTTCTTTAGCACTTGTTGAAAAATATGTATGACTGGGTAGGGATAGGTAGATGTAATGAAATAACAAAAAGAAAGGTTCAGCAACTCACCGCAACCAACACTCAGTGAATAGCTGCCGCCATGGATGTCCGGGATCTTGCGGGAAGCTCAGAGGCTACAAACCGGTGAGTTTCGTGCAATCAGCACTTCTTCCGGCCCCACTTGGGGCCGGAAGAAGTGCTGATTACACGAAACTCACCGGTTTGTAGCCTCTGAGCTTCCCGCAAGATCCTGGACACTTGGGGCCAGAAGAAGTGCTGATTGCACGAAACTCACCGGTTTGTAGCCTCTGAGCTTCCCGCAAGATCCCGGACATCCATGGCGGCAGCTATTCACTGAGTGTTGGTTGCGGTGAGTTGCTGGACCTTTTCTTTTTGTTATTTCGTTACTGACTCTTTGGATTCCTTTGCACCACGACTTATCTCAGGTATTTTTTGAACCACTGTGATTTCTTGTTTTCGCTCTCCATACATCCTATTGATTGCTTCAGGTTTTTTGGTTAGGTGCCTCCAGCTGTTGTTCCCTTCATTAGTCTTATAGATAGATGTAAGCCTGTCGTCTGTCCTAGAGACACGTCAAAAGTTTAGATCAGTAAGGGTCTGAGTGGGAGAAAAGGCTTAGCGTGCTCTTCTCCCAGCATGTTCGGACTGGATCCAGGCACTCAGACCCCGACGGATCAACACTTTTGATATGTCTCTTCAACATGTCTAAAGTTTCCTTGATGTGACAGTGCCCATTTAAAAGGGGATCTCTCAAGATTTAAAGTGATCCTCTATTCACAGAACGGGGATAACAAGCTGTTTAGTCAAGTTTGGACCACTGGGACCCCTACCAATCAGGAGAATGGAGGTCAATTGTCCAGCAAGTAAATAGAGTGGGCATGCTTGGCAATGTATGTAGACTACCTGTGGGCACTTTATATCATTCTGAGACTGTCTGCTAGTATCCTGTATTAATACAAACCATTTGTATACATCAGATATTGCCATTCCTCTGTATGATCTTTCTCATTTCTATGTATTTTTAATAGGATTTTATTGCATTTTTTGTGTTGGATTAATAAAGATGTCAAAGTATTTATTGCATTTAAGTCTAAGGACTCTTCAATGATGTCCAAAAATATGTTCGTCAAAGTTCTGTGCCTTGTTGGCATAACTAGTTAAAGGGGTACTCCGCTGCTCAGCGTTTGGAACAAGCTATCCGAACGCTGGAAACGGCGCCGGGAGCTCGTGACATCATAGCCCCGCCCCCTCATGACATCTTGCTCCACACCCTCAATGCAAGTCTATGGAAGGGGGCAGGACTTCATGAGGGGCCCTTCATATGACGCCACAAGCTCCCGGCACTGGTTTCTTCCAAACGCTGAGCAGCGGAGTACCCCTTTAAGGGACAGCCTATTTAAAGTATCACCGTCACTTTACACATGTCAAAAGTTCTGATCAGTGGGGGCTTCAGTGCCGAGACCCCACCGATCAGGACTGGAGAGGGAGAAGAACGTGGCATTGCCGATCTTTGTATCACTGCTCCATTATAAGTCTATGTTGCAGCGAGGCACAGATCGCTATGAACCAGGGAGCGGACAATGCTGCACACTTATCCCAGCTGGTTTTCTTGATAGGTGGGGGTCTTGGCACTGAAACCCCTACTCATCAAAACTTTTAACATGTCCCTGTGACAAAAGTTTTTCAAGGCGACAGCGCCCATTTAAGCATTTTGTTCTTGTTGGAATCCTTTCCTTTATGGACGTCATGAGGGGGCGGGGCTATGACGTCACGAGGCTCTCGTCGCCGGCTCCAGCGTTCGGAACAGTATGTTCAGAACGCTGAGCAGCGGAGCACCCCTTTAAGGTGAGTATACCTAACTGTTTGCCATTAATGTTGCTATCTCACAGAAGTCAACCCGTTTTCTTTTTTTATTGCCTGCTTTTAGCCTATACAAATACTGGATCCTTACAGAACTACTCTATACCTGGCGGCCATTCAACCAGGTGAGTACCATAAGCACAGACAATCCTAACAGATCTTTGTGGTGATACTTTCCCGTGAAGCCCCACATTTACACACTTATCTGCACGTATTCATTACATGTATAGACAAAAGGCTTCGTACCGCTGTTGCACATAGTCACATTGTTATTAGCTATTAGTTTGGTTATTCCTATTGCACAATGTAAACTATTATTATTATTATTATTATTAAATCTGCCATGCAACTACAGATTTTCCAAGTATCTGTTAGTCAGCAATGTGTATCAAATACTGATCATCTTCAAGCAATACAGAATAACAGCACCGGTACCACGCGACATTACTGGGGGCCACTTTTACAAATGGATCATAATCACACTGGGGGGAATTAATCATTTGCAGTGCTTTTTGACATCTGATCTAGTGCAGTGTTTCCAAACCAGGGAGCCTCCAGCTGTGGCAAAACTACAGCCCTGAACTTTCTGGGAGTTGTAGTTTTTCCACAGCTGGAGGCACTCTGGTTGGTTAACACTGTCGTAGTGCTTTTTTCATATCATGCACCCGAGTATGACGGGATCTGTAAAGGCTGACAGCAGATTTGCTATGTAAATCTGGACTGGGGTCTATTTCCCCAAAATATTTTTGCCTAAATAAAGCTGCTATGTCTGATGAGAGATGGCTCACACTTCAGGCGAATCTCAGAAATGGTGGCAGTAGCGTTGTTGTTATTTTATTTGATGAAATTGATGAAAATTTTGCACGAAAATTTGTGTTAAAAAAAAAAAAGTGGATGACCCTGATAAATTCCCCTCATTGTATTCTAAAAATGAAACAAAAATGTCTTAAAATAGTGGTTGTGGAATATATTGCACCAAAGCCAGCTTATGAAATTTGTTCCTGTATATTACTGACACCTTGTGTTTCCAAAAATACCTTGCTTACTAACATGACATGACGGACATGTCAAAAGTTTAGATCGGTCGGGGTCTGGGTGTTCAGTCCTCAACCGATTGCTATAATGAGTCAGGAGAAGCGCACGGCTGAGCGATCTACCTATTTTCTACCCATTTTCCTGCAGGAGACCGGCTCCAAAGACCAGCGTTTCCCAACCAGGGTGCCTCCAGGTGTTGCAAAACTACAACTCCCAGCATGCCTGGACAGCCGAAGGCTGTCCAGGCATGATGGGAGTTGTAGTTTTGCAACATCTAGAGGCACCCTGGTTGGAAAACACTGCCATAGACTTACTATAGAATCAGTCTTCTGCAGAGCTGGGGAGAGAAGGTTTAGCAAAAAGTTTAGCAAAAATCTTAAAGGGTACCTTTCATCAAAAAAAAACTTTTGATATATTATAGATTAATGTATGCAGAATAACTTTCCTATTGCATGTTATTAAAAAATATGCTTCTTTCTATTTAATTTTCCACTGAGTGGTCTCCCTACCAGTCCTGGCCACAAGCCCTTTTTATAGATTTCAAACTCAAGCAGGAGTCCTAAATCTCAGACTGCAGCCGGGACACAGACAAGCTCAGCACTGCTCCCTGCCTGTCAATCAGACAGGCAGGAGCCAGCACTGTGCTCATAGCACAGCAGGGCATACTCCTGATTCTGCCTTACTGCATGCCCTCATTCATTTTACTATCTGAGCTTCGATCTTTCTTCTCTCTGCACATGCAGTTGTAAACAGAGAGGAGAAAATTCAGAGCTGCCGGCTGCTGTGTTCACAGCCTCTATACTGGGCCACGCCCCCTTACTCTCTCACACTAGGACGGCTGAATGAGCAGCCAAGAAGACAATAAGTCAGGTAGAAAGAGGGGGTTTTGAATGAAAACTAACACAAATATAGTGTCAGTGAGAGTCAGGGACAGATTGGGGGGGGGGGGGGGATTAGTGAGAGTTTAGATCATGATAGGTACTCCTTAACACCCAGACCCCCAGCGATCAAAACGTTTCACATCTATTTTCAAAACGATAGTAAGACTTTAAAGTGAGGTAAAATACTACTATGCATTCTTCTATGTTAGGTCTTCAGAAGACCTCAAGGTCATTCTAAAATGTTAAAATAGTAAAATATATTAGTACATTTCATCCAGTGCTATGCAAATATAAATATCTTCTTTCATTAAAACAGATTATTAGGTAAGAATTTCTACCCGGCCCTCTGTAAGGAGAGGAATGTACATCACTAACATCACATACTGTGGTGAAGACTAGATAACGAATCTTAATATGGTGTACCCAAATGATCACACGATGAGGATTTCTTCCACAGAGTTCTCTAGTCTATTACTGCAGAGCTGCACATGGTGTTCATCCCACATGCCCCGGTGCCACGATACAAATAATAATAACCCTACAAAAAGAGAAAGGATTAAAATGTTATTTTGGTAAAATAAAATGGGGCATATCACACCCATTATCTTATAATGTAGGTATAATAATAATTAGGAAAGAGGAGCATAGACCCTCATGGAAGAAAAGGGCCTGAGGTGCGTTTATTAGTAGAAACTCATGACAACATTTTCACAATATAGAGATTAGGGATGTCCCAATACGCATACCTGAAGACCATTATTTAAAAAAAAAAGATAAAATAAGAACAAATCTCTCTCGTCTTCCATATTCTACTACGCTTAAAGGGGTACTCCGCCCCTAGACATCTTATCCCCTATCCAAAGGATAGGGGATAAGATGTTAGATCGCCGCGGTCCCGCTGCTGGGGACCCCGGGATCCCCGCTGCAGCACCCCGCTATCATTACTGCACAGAGCGAGTTCGCTCTGTGCGTAATGACGGGCGATACAGGGGCCGGAGCAGCGAGACGTCATGGCTCCGCCCCTCATGACATCACGGCCCACCACCTTAATGCAAGTCTATGGCAGGGGGCGTGACGTAGACATGTATTGACGGGGGCGGGCCGTGACGTCACGAGGGGCGGAGCCGTGACGTAACGATGCTCCGGCACCTGTATTGCCCGTCATTACGTGCAGAGCGAACTCGTTCTGCGCAGTAATGATGGCGGGGTGCTGCAGCAGCGATCCCCGGGGTCCCCAGCAGCGGGACCCCGGCGATCTGACATCTTATCCCCTATCCATTGGATAGGGGATAAGATGTCTAGGGGCGGAGTACCCCTTTAAGCCTCTACATTTTTGGCTTGGTTATCCAGGGAAGGAAAAGACCTGCCGTGAAATTACATAATTTCATTGCGCTGCAGCTCGTGCCCTGTCTTAAAAAAATGGTATCAGGCTATCCCTAATAGAGACTGGGGTCTAAACAGACGGACACAGATCTAGAAGTAACATGAAACCTTGGAGCACAAAAAAGTTTAGGGATTGAGCACACATCTCTTTTTATTTTTTTATATCAACTGGCTCCAGAAAGTTAAACAGATTTGTAAATTACTTCTATTAAAAAATCTTAATCCTTCCAGCAGTTATCAGCTGCTGAAATAAAGTTGTTCTTTTCTTTCTGACAACAGTGCTCTCTGCTGACATCTCTGTCTGTCTCAGGAACTGTCCAGAGCAGGAGAGGTTTGCTATGGGGATTTGCTCCTACTCTGGACAGTTCCTGAGAGAGACAGAGATGTCAGCAGAAAGCATTGTTGTCAGAAAGAAAAGAACAACTCAACTTCAGCAGCTGATAACTACTGGAAGGATTAAGATTTTTTTAATAGAAGTAATTTACAAATCTGTTTAACTTTCTGGAGCCAGTTGATATAAAAAAAAAAAAAAAAAAAAAAAAAGAGAGAGAGATAATGATCAATCCCTAAACTAAAAAAAAAATTCCTGGAATACCCCATTAAACATTAAAGGGGTTATCCACCATAAGGTGATTTTAGTACGTACCTGGCAGACAGTAATGGACATGCTTAGGAAGGATCTGCGCTTGTCTTGGGGCAAAATGGCTATGTTGTGAGATTACCATGACAATTGATGCCTGATGAAGCGCACGTGCGCAAAACGTGTTGCATGTTATTTTATTTTATATATTTATATAGCGCCTACAGATTCCGCAGCGCTAGGTTGGGAATAAACTGATTGCTCTACCTATCGCCTGGTCCCTCAGCGTCTTACTGTCCACTGGTTTGGAGGTCGTTGGTTTTATTGCATGAGATTACCATAACACTGTGGCTAGCTTTTTGTGAACTTGGATTTCCTGTTTGACTTTTCTTTTTTTGACTACAGATCCCACAATTCCATTTTCCTCCCTCCCACACATCAGCCACCCCACCCACTGAAACAAAAGACGTGTGGTTTTCAATCAGGATGCCTACAGCTGTTGTATTAGTTGCAGATTGATCCCTCCACCCATTGAAGCAGACAGGCTCCCTGTCATCAGCTGACTAGTGAGTCAGGTCTCGGCAGCATTGCAGGCTGGGAAAAATCTGAGACAACAGTCATTTTGTATGCTGTTAAAAATAAATAGTGGGGTGAAAATCACAAAAGAATTGTGAGAAAACCGTCACACACAGGTACAACTATAGACAAAGGGAGACGGCGCTCCTAGTGTGATACCGTAAATAAATAAGGTACAATTTAAGCAATATTGCTGACCGATGTCGGTTGTACTGCCACCAAGTACAACAATGGTGTAGGCATAAACCCTATGCGGGCGAAACTCAGCAGCCACTCCTGGCAACACGAAGTGAAGCAAAGACAGATCCCTCCAGGACAGCACAGGGTAGAGCTGGCGCACAAGACTTCAAGGTAAAAACAGATTTATTTTACCCGGCATGCAACGCGTTTCGCTGGATAACCAGCTTCATCAGGCATGATGAAGCTGGTTATCCAGCGAAACGCGTTGCATGCCGGGTAAAATAAATCTGTTTTTACCTTGAAGTCTTGTGCGCCAGCTCTATCCTGTGCTGTCCTGGAGGGATCTGTCTTTGACACACAGGTACAGACACTAAATTATGAACTACACTAACTTTACAGCCCCTGTAGCACAGTCAAATAAAATAAATTCCTGGAATACCCCTTTTATGTTCCGATGCTGAAAGGACCTGGCCAACCACACTTCACATACAAACGTGGCCTAATGTTTCCGGCAGTGTTTGAGGAGTATTTGCGGTGAATATTTGTCAGACTGCGCACGCATAAATCCAAAAATACACTGCAAAACCAGGAATTAAATCATAGATTTCTGTTTTATCTCCGTAATGTAAATCAGTGGCAAAATCTCTTTTTTTTTCTTTTTTTTTTTTTTTTTTTTTTAAGAGACCTGTGAAAATGAAAGAAGCGATCTGATTGGTTGCTATGGGCAACTGCACCACTCTTCCTCCCCACAGGTTTTGATAAATCTCCCCCAATGACGGGAATAGAGTATATAGATTAGAGACAACAATGGTGAACGGCTCATTTACCTGCTCTCCCCAGTCTTTTCCCCAGCTGTTCTTGATAGCCCAGAAAGGCTTCCCATCTCCTATAGAGAAATAATGGATTGTAATGAAAAGGAAGTACACAGATCTCTCATTTAAAAGTCAGAAATGACAACTTACGGACTCCATAGCCCACTAACAGAACAGCATGGTCGATCATCCACGGGTTACAAAGTATGCGGAACGGGTGAGATATCCCTTTATGGTAAAACTGAAAGAAAGACAAGAAAAAACTAATGTATCAGCAAATTGACTTGTAGTTATTCAGAAGTGGTATGTAATGCTTATATACTGGACTGTGGATGAGGTTTCAAGTAGAGATGAGCGAACTTGCAGTAAATTTGATTCGTCACGAACTTCTCGGCTCGGCAGTTGATGTCTTTTCCTGCATACATTAGTTCAGCTTTCAGGTGCTCCGGTGGGCTGGAGACTCCTAGGACTGTATCCACCTTTTCCAGCCCACCGGAGCACCTGAAGGCTGAACTAATTTATGCAGGAAAAGTCATCAACTGCCGAGCCAAGAAGTTTGTGACGAATCGAATTTACTGTAAGTTGGCTCATCTCTAGTTTCAAGCACAGCACATGTAAGGCTGGGTTCACACCACGTTTTAGGCAATACGGGACCGCCCTTTTCTCCCCCATCCCTTTTATTTTCTATTCCTTCCCCTTTCTTCCATTCCTACGAAGTACATTCAGCATCTACACCAGTGTTTCCCAACCAGGGTGCCTCCTGCTGTTACGAAACTACAACTCCCAGCATACCCGGACAGCCAAAGGCTGTCCAGGCATGCTGGGAGTTGTTGTTTCGCAACAGCTGGAGGCACCCTGGTTGGGAAACACTGATCTACACAGATGTACATTTTTGTCTTATCTATACTACTTAGGCTGGGTTCACACCACGTTTTAGGCAATACGGGACCACATACGGCTTGGGGGAGCTAAAACCGGGCGCTGCCGTATGCGGCTTGTATGTAATGTATTTCAATGAGCCGACCGGAGTGAAACGCTGACTCTGGTCGGCTCATTTTTGCCCCATATGCGGTTTTCCCACCGGACCTAAAACCGTGGGGTCTACATTACATATGGGCCGGTTTTAGCTCCCCCCCCAGTCGTATGTGGTCCAGTATTGCCTAAAAGGTGATATGAACCCAGCCTAAGTAATATAGATAAGACAAAAATGTACATCTGTGCACATATCAGGATTTCCCAACCAGGGTGCCTCCAGCTGTTGCGAAACTACAACTCCCAGCATACCCGGACAGCCTTCGGCTGTCCGGGTATGCTGGGAGTTGTAGTTTCGCAACAGCTGGAGGCACCCTGGTTGGGAAACACTGGTGTAGATGCTGAATGTACTTCATAGGAAGGGAAGAAAGGGGGAAGGAAGAGAAAATAAAAGGGAAGGTAAAAAAAGGGAGGTAATGAGGAAAGGAAACAAGGGGGCGAGTAAAGGACACGAATTGTAGGGAGAAAGGAAAGCAGAGGAAGGATGGATGAAAATGGAACAGAATGGAAAGCAAAAGAAGAAGGGGGAAGAAAAGAAGTAAAAGGCAGAGAAGAAAGGACAGGAGGGGGCAGGAAAAGAAAGGGAAGTGAAAAGGTATTGGATGCTTTGATCATTTCCAAATAAAAATATAGCCTATGGCAAATTGACATATTATGGAACCTTACATTCACTAGTTAAAACCTTTACCAACATTATCTTCAGGCCACAGTCAGAGACTGAATCAGAAATAGGGGAACCCCTTAGACAAGTGTTTCCCAACCAGGGTGTCTCCAGCTGTTGTAAAACTACAACTCCCTGCATGTCCGGACAGGCGCAGTTTTGCAACAGCTGGAGGCGCCCTGGTTGGGAAACACTGCCTTAGACTAAGGATAGGCCATCAAGAGCCAGCATCCCTACCAACCTGTGTAAACAGTAAAAGGAGACCGAAGCAGACAGCTCCATACTTTGTGTAGTGGTCGCGCTGGGTTACTGCAGCTCAGCTTCCATTGAAACGGAGCTGCAATAACCCAGTATAGCCCCTACACAATGTATGGAGCCATCTGCTTCCAGCTCTTTTTACTGTATAGGTTTGAACGCTGCGTCTATTAACAAACAGCTGATTCACAGTGGTGATAGGTGTCTGGCCCCCAATGATCAGATATTGGTGGTCTTTACTGAGATATAGGCCACCAATTGAAAACTTCTGGAAAACCCCATTAAAAATGTTACCTGCCTTTTATTTTTTAAAATCCAAAATAATGAGAACAACATATGGGAGCTGAGGTAATAATTCAAGAGTCATTGGGAAAATCATAAGCAGTCTGGGGGGTCTTACCTGCATTGCAAAAGCATTAAGAGCTATGGATATTGGTCCATTCTGCGCCAACCAGGCTGCAATCTCTGAAAAAGAAACGATGTCATAGAAATAAGAGTGCTGGCCTTGATCATGTGAAATGAAGAATTAAAGTGGTATTCCGAGCAAAAATTTTTTTATCCCCTATCCAAAGGAGGGGATCACAGGGGTCACAGCGACTAGACCCCCCCCACGATCAGACATCGATCAGCGATCAGACATCGTATCCCCTATCCTTAGGATAGGGAATACGATGTCTAGGAGCAGAGTACCCCTTTAACCCCTTAAATCTGCCATGTCTCTTTAACCCCTTAAGGACTTAGCCCTTTTTCACCTTAAGGACTCAGACGTTTTTTGCAATTCTGACCACTGTCACTTTAAACATTAATAACTCTGGAATGCTTTTAGTTATCATTCTGATTCCGAGATTGTTTTTTCGTGACATATTCTACTTTAACATATTGGTAAAATTTTGTGGTAACTTGCATCCTTTCTTGGTGAAAAATCCCCAAATTTGATGAAGAATTTGAAAATTTAGAATTTTTCTAACTTTGAAGCTTTCTGCTTGTAAGGAAAATGGATATTCCAAATATTTTTTTTTTATTCACATATACAATATGTCTACTTTATGTTTGCATCATAAAATTGACGTGTTTTTACTTTTGGAAGACATCAGAGGGCTTCAAAGTTCAGCAGCAATTTTCCAATTTTTCACAAAATTTTGAAACTCGCTTTTTTTCAGGGACCAGTTCAGGTTTAAAGTGGATTTGAAGGGTCTTCATATTAGAAATACCCCACAAATTACCCCATTATAAAAATTTCACCCCCCAAAGTATTCAAAATGACATTCAGTAAGTGTATTAACCCTTTAGGTGTTTCACAGGAATAGCAGCAAAGTGAAGGAGAAAATTCACAACCTTCATTTTTTACACTCGCATGTTCTTGTAGACCCAATTTTAGAATTTTTACAAGGGGTAAAAGGAGAAAATGTATACTAGTATCTGTAACCCAATTTCTCTCGAGTAAGCACATACCTCATATGTCTATGTAAATTGTTCGGTGGACGCAGTAGAGGGCTCAGAAGCGAAGGAGCGACAAGGGGATTTTGGAGAGTATGCTTTTCTGAAATGGTTTTTGGGGTGCATGTAGCGTTTAGGAAGCCCCTATGGTGCCAGAACAGCAAAAAAAAAAAAACACATGGCATACCATTTTGGAAACTAGACCCCTTGAGGAACGTAACAAGGAATAAAGTGAGTCTTAATGCCCCACAGGTGTTTCACGACTTTTGCATACGTAAAAAAATTCATTGAAAA
This sequence comes from Hyla sarda, assembly GCF_029499605.1. NCBI lineage: Eukaryota > Metazoa > Chordata > Amphibia > Anura > Hylidae > Hyla > Hyla sarda. The sequence goes on along the minus strand of NC_079194.1, from coordinate 274,627,127 downwards.
ATTTCACAAAAATGTGTTTCCCCCCAAATTTCACATTTTATCAAGGGTTAATAGCAGAAAATACCCCCCAAAATTTGTAACCCCATCTCTTCTGAGTATGGAGGTACCCCATAAGTTGGCCTGAAGTGCACTATGGGCGAACTACAATGCTCAGAAGAGAAGGAGTCATATTTGGCTTTTTGAAACCAAATTTTGCTCGAGGGGCATGTCGCATTTAGGAAACCCCTATGGTGCCAGAACAGCAAAAAAAAAAAACACATGGCATACCATTTTGGAAACTAGACCCCTCGGTGAACGTAACAAGGGGTTAAGTGAACCATTATACCCCACAGGTGTTTCACGACTTTTGCATATGTAAAAAAAAAAAAAAATTTTTTTTTACCTAAAATGCTTGTTTTCCCCAAAATTTTACATTTTTAAAAAGGGTAATAGCAGAAAATACCCCCCAAAATTTAAAATTTGTAACACAATTTCTCCCGAGTACGGCGATACCCCATATGTGACCCTAAACTGTTGCCTTGAAATACGACAGGGCTCCAAATTGAGAGCGCCATGCCCATTTGAGGCCTAAATTAGGGATTGCATAGGGGTGGACATAGGGGTATTCTACGCCAGTGATTCCCAAACAGGGGGCCTCCAGCTGTTGTAAAACTCCCAGCATGCTTGGACAGTCAACGGGTGTCCGGCAATACTGGGAGTAGATGTTTTGCAACAGCTGGAGGCTCCGTTTTGGAAACAGTGGCGTACCAGACGTTTTTCATTTTTATTGGGGAGGGGAGGGGGGCTGTGTAGGGGTATGTGTATATGTAGTGTTTTTTACTTTTTATTTTTTGTTAGTGTAGTGTAGTGTTTTTAGGGTACAGTCGCATGGGCGGGGGTTCACAGTAGTTTCTCGCTGGCAGTTTGAGCTGCGGCAGAAAATTTGCCGCAGCTCAAACTTGCAGCCGGATACTTACTGTAAATCTCCGCCCATGTGAGTGTACCCTGTACATTCACATTTGGGGGGGGGGGGACATCCAGCTGTTGCAAAACTACAACTCCCAGCATGCGCTGACAGACTGTACATGCTGAGAGTTTTAGTTTTGCAACAGCTGTAGGCACACTGGTTATGTATCACTGAGTTTGTGACCTTACTCAGTGTTTCACAACCAGTGTGCCTCCAGCTGTTGCAAAACTACAACTCACAGCATGTACGGTGACTGCTGAGAGTTGTAGTTTGCAACAGCTGGAGGCACACCGGTCGTGAAACAATGAGTTAGGTAAAAAGAAACTCTGAGTTTCACAACCATTGTGCCTTCAGCTGTTGCAAAACTACAACTCTCAGCAGTCACCGACAGCCAACGGGCATGATGGGAGTTGTAGTTATGCAACCAGCAGATGCACCACTACAACTCCCAGCATGCACTTTAGCTGTTTGTGCAAGCTGGGAGTTGTAGTTATACAACAGCTGAAGGTACACTTTTCCATAGAAAAAATGTGCCTCCAGATGTTGCAAAACCATAAGTCCCAGCATGCCCATAAGGGAATGCTGGGAGTTGAGATTGTCCGCCTCCTGCTGTTGCATAACTACAGCTCCCAGCATGCCCTTTTTGCATGCTGCGAGCTGTTGCTAAGCAAAAGCAGGAGGCTGTCACTCACCTCCTGCTGCTGCTCCGCTTCAGGTCAGTCCCGCCGCCGCCGCCGCTCCTGGGGCCCCGATCCCAACAGGGACGCCGGGGATTGGGGTCCCCAGCACCCGGGGTCTTCTTCCCGCTCACGTCCTCCGGAAGAGGGGCGGAGCGGGTTGCGGGAGTGACACCCGCAGCAGGCGCCCTGATTGGTCGGCCCGTAATCCGGCAATGGCTGTTCGGGGCCGTCAGAGACTGGAGACCCAATTGACCCGACATCGCCGCAGATCGCTGGACTGAATTGTCCAGCGATCTGTGGCCATCGCCGACATGGGGGGGCATAATGACCCCCCCCTGGGCGATATGCCGGGATGCCTGCTGAACGATTTCAGCAGGCATCCGGCTCCGGTCCCCAACCGGCTAGAAAAAAGCTGAAATTTTGGATTTTTTTTTTTTTCTTTACGTTTACGCCGTTTGCCGTAGGGGGACCATTATATATTATTATATTTTTAACAATCATATAGGGGACTAATTATAGCAATCATCAGATTGCTAATACTGTTCAGTGCTATGCATAGGGCATAGCACTGATCAGTATTATCGATGATCCTCTGCTCTAGTCTGCTGGAAGGCAGATCAGTGCAGAAGACCCCGGGAGATGGACGGAGGCAGGTGAGGGGACCTCAGTCCGCTATATTGGCTATACTTATCAGATCAGCCACTTTAAGTGCCACCCTGTTGCAGATGACGTGATCTGTATTGATCACGGCATCTGAAGGGTTAATGGCAGACATCAGCGCGATCTGCTGACAGCCGCCGGGACCTGCCATGAATGAAGCAAGTGCAGCTCCTGCGATCTCGTCACAGCCGTGCCGTAAATGTATGGCGCTGTGCGCGAAGTAAGGCTATGCAGTGTCGTACATTTACGGCGCATGTCCTTAAAGGGGTACTCCTGTGGAAAACTTTTTCTTTTAAAGGGAACCAATCATCAGATTTTACCCTATATAATGCTTGGTAAAGTGTTATATAGGGTAAAATTGTTGTCCTCACCACCCCCGGGGGATGCTCCAGCCTCCTGGGATGGTGAAGACATAAAGTTATAAACTAGTCACCGCCACGGCCGTAAGTAGTCCCCTGGGCGGGGAGCTCCACTCACCTATTCCTGTTCTTCTGCAGGCAGCGACACCCCTCCGCTTGATTGATGGGCCACGTCATTGTTCCGCTCACTAAACAGACAAAGCAGAACAATGACGCGGCCCATCAATCAAGCGGAGGGGGCGTCGCTGCCGGCCGAAGAACGGGAGTAGATGAGAAGAGCTCCCCGCCCAGGTGACTACTTACGGCGGCGGCGGCGACTAGTTTATAACTTCATATCTTCACCATCCCTGGGGGCAGGAGTGTCCCCCGGGAATGGTGAAAATAAAGATTTTACCCTATATAACGCTTTACCAAGCGTTATATAGGGTAAAATTTGATGATTGGTTCCCTTTAAATCAACTGGTGCCAGAAAGTTAAACAGATTTGTAAATCACTTCTATTAAAAAATCTTAATACTTCCAGTACTTTTTAGGGGCTGTATACTAAAGAGAAATCCAAAAAAGAAATGCATTTCCTCTGATGTCATGACCACAGTGCTCTTTGCTGACCTCTGCTGTCCATTTTAGGAACTGTCTAGAGCAGGAGAAAATCTCCATAGCAAACATAAGCTGCTCTGGACAGTTCCTAAAATGGACAACAGAGGTCAGCAGAGCGAACTGTGGTCATGATATCAGAGGAATTGAATTTCTTTTTTGGATTTCTCTTTAGTATACAGCCCCTAAAAAGTACTGGAAGGATTAAGATTTTTTAATAGAAGTGGTTTACAAATCTGTTTAACTTTCTGGCACCAGTTGATTTAAAAAAAAATAAGATTTCCACGGGAGTACCCCTTTAAGGGGTTAAGCCAGGCACCTATCTTGGTGATTGGCGCTCATTTACAGAACCTTCATAAAGCAATATCATTTGTATGACTAAGTGATTATAAACGATCACAAAATTGCTTATGCGCCCCTTCAATATCATTATTGGTCACATATGACAACACAGAACAATGTGCGGCTGATAAGGATTTTATTCCCAGTGAACAAGCTTTTATGCGGGCTGACTATTATAAGCCTCATTATACTCATTTACCCCATATTTTGCCTGTGTAAAAGGACCTAAAGTTATTAAAAATTTTGTGCACGAGGCACCATCTATATACCTGTCTCATCTTTTGGAATCTCCACAGAGCTGTTGATAAAAGCTGAGACTTTGTTGGTAGAGAAGCTGCACCTCTCCTTGTGGCCCAGGTAGCTGTAGTCTTGCTCTGACTCAAGTCCTCCTAGAGCGTGAATAGAAATATAGTCTGATGTGAAGCTCATGGAATATAAAGACATAACCAAATGTGTCTAGTGAAAGAACTAAAATGTTACCAAAATTATATTACACAGCCTTCAAATACCAGTTTATGCATTTCTACTTTAAAGGGGTACTTTAAAGTCACGCCCCCTCACATAGGCTTGCATTGAGGGGGCGGAGCGTGACGTCACACGGGGCGGAGCCATGACGTCACAACGCTCCGTCACCGTGATCGACCCGGAACAAACATGCTCCGGGGAATGATTTTAACGGGGTGCAGCGTGCAAGATCACGGGGGTCCCCAGCGGAGGGACCTCCGCGATCAGGCATCTTATCCCCTATCCTTTGGATAGAGGATAAGATGTTTAAGTGCCAGAGTACCCCTTTAAGGGTAAGTTTGCACGAGCGGATTTTTGCAGCTTATTTAGCTGTGGATCCGATGGTGAAGGCCCGCTCTATGCTGTCTTTACATGTGCCTGCTCGTAGCGGCAATACGCCGCTACGAGCAGACACACTGCGTTGTGCGTGTCGCAGTATACTCGCACATCGCGGGAGCTCTCTGCCTAGCTCAGAGCAGCAAGAGTGGCCGCGATGTACAAGTACGCCGCGCACATCGCTGCAGTGTGTCTGCTCGTTGCGGCGTATTGCCACTACAAGCAGGCACATGTAAAGACATCATAGAGCGGGCCTTCACCAGCGGATCCGCAGCGTAAAATACACTGTATATCCGCTCGTGTGAACGTACCCTAAGGTTTGGTATAAATCAGGACTAGTTAATCCATATAGACCGCGCACCCTCTAATGCTTTCATATGCACGACCTGGGTAGCAGAATGCAAAAGGAAGCAGTAGGTCAACGTCCAAGGCCGCAGGTAAGGTGAAACGACTTATTGCACATGTTCATAAAATCAACAGTATGGTAGCAACACAGAAGGTATTTTTATATGATGCTGTTGACTTTACAAAGATGTGCAATAAATGTTATGATTGACCTTACCGTCTGCCTTGGACTAGGACCTACTGGATTCTGCTGCGATCAGGTAGAGGATCGCTCCCAGTGAGACATAGACATTGATGGTACTTTGAAGAAACTTCTACAAATGCATAAGAAGGGAATTATTAGAGTGCGTCTCTATGCAGAAAACAGGAGTTGTACAAATGTTTCAGCAAATGCACCATCAAGAATATCGCATTGTGTTTTTGTGTAGGAGAATGGAACTGGGGGCACTTTAAAGGGGTACTCCGGCGCTAAGACATTTTATCCCATATCCAAAAGGTTAGGGGATAAGATGCCTGATGGTGGGGGTCCCGCCGCTGGGGACCACCGTGATCTTCCACGCCGCACCCCGTTAGAATCAGCCCCCGGAGCGTTCTCGCTCCGGGTCTGATTACTAGCGATCACGGAGACGGAGCATAGTGACGTCACGCTCCGCCCTCTCAATGCAAGCCTATGGAGGGGGCGTGACAGCTGTCACGCCTCCTCCATAGGTCCGGGGGCTGATTCTAATGGAGTGCAGCGTGGAAGATCACGGGGGTCCCCAGCGGATAGGGGATAAGATGTCTTAGTGCCGGAGTACCGCTTTAAATACAGTATAAATGGTGTAGGTTTAACCACCTGTAATAAAACAAGGTGTTATGTATAGGTTTGTACTAGGGATCGACCGATTATCGGTATGGCCGATATTATCGGGCGATAATCACGATTTTGGGCATTATCGGTATCGGCAATTATCTTGCCGATAAGCCGATAATGCCCCGCCCCCTGCACCGCCCTCACCGCACCGCGACAGCCACCCCCCCGACCCGCCGCACCGCACCCCCCACCGTGATGCTGGGCGGTATACCGGTATGGATTTTTGCCAGTACCGCTATACCAGTCGGGCCCCTCCGAGTCAATAAAAAAATTAAACTTACCCGTAATGGGGGTGGTCCGGGCCATTCACCCTTCCTTCCTGTTGTGTCCAGGGGCGTTCCGGGTGAAGGGTGAACCAGTCCGGGCTGTCCTTCTCCGGCGGTCATCTTCTCCACTCCGGGCAGGCTCCGGCCTAGTACGCTGCATAGACGCCGCTACGCCGTGACGTCAGGTGAGTCGCTGCGCACGGCCATCACTGCGCAGCGGCGTCTATGCAGCGTACTAGGCCGGAGCCTGCTTGGAGTGGAGAAGATGACCGCCGGAGAAGAAGGACAGCCCGGACCGGTTCACTCTTCACCCGGAATGCCGCCGGACACTACAGGAAGGAAGGATGGATGGATGGCCCGGACCACCGGACAGGCGGGGGAGAGAAGCGGGTGGTGGCGGCCTATGGCACCGCAAAAGCCACTGCAGATCATTGATTTAAAGCGCCCGCTTTAAATCGATGATCTGCAGCGGTGTCGCAAGGGGTTAAATAGCTGATAACTTATACCGGAATATTGGTATAAGTTATCGGCTATCGGCCCTAACCTCCACCAATTATCGGTATCGGCCCTAAAAAACAGCCAAAGGCTGTCCGGGCATGCTGGGAGGTGTAGTTTTGCAACAGCTGGGGGCTCCCTGCTTGGGAAACGCTGGTCTATGTAGAGGACAGGAGCTTCTTCAGGGTCCTGTACAGTACACAATGTCCTAAAAAAGTAACATGGAGCCGCCCTCACCTGGTGTCCAAAGGAGCAGGTAACCCTGGGACAGGTAAAGTGTACAGAACATGTAATACCTCCCTGTACTGTAGGGGGCGTTACCAGACACCAGTCAGTGCATACGCTTCAGTAATACAGGTGTTTTACCAGTAAATTGCCCATTCTGATAGATCAGTTCTTCTGGCCAATGACACGTTTCAAACATCTGGACTGTCCGTACATTGTATGTGGAGTCTGGTTTCAACTTACAATGGTCCAGAAAAGACCATTGTATGTTGAAAATATTGTATGTTGAGGCCATTGTAAGTTGAGGGATCACTGTATTTTACAAATTTATTGAACTCCACTGAGATGCCATCCCAAGCGATGAAAACATCCTCTACAAACCTGAGATCGCACCTCATGGAGCCCAAAAATGGATTATCATTTGTGAAAACGAACCGATATCAGGGTCTGGCCTTTACAGGAATTGTCCATTTTGGGAAAACCCTGTCCACATTCCATTTGAGAATTATCGCAAGTCTTGAAATCACCAATAAAAATATTAAAAGTACCTACCCAGCTTCTCAATAGCCTGGTAGGCATTTGAGGGGAGACCTCCTCCACACGCCTGATCCACGACATCACAATCCACCAACTCTGAAAGAAAGAATCAACAGGATTTATAAGAGAGTGGATTTACAAGTAGCAATTTAAAAATACAATCTACTGGGGAATGTTTGTCTGTAGAGGTGATGAGCTGGTGTCACCTGATCTTTCCTATATAGCTATAGAACACCCTTAGAAGCAGCAGCAGTATGGAGGACAGTATAAAGTAGATCTACCGGATATACTCGAGTATAAGCCGAGTTTTCCAGCACGATTTTTCGTGCTGAAAACGCCCCCCCTCGGCTTATACTCGAGTGAACTCTCCGCCTTTCAATCCCTTCTCAGTGGTCTTCAACCTGCGGACCTCCAGATGTTGCAAAACTACAACTCCCAGCATGCCCGGACAGCCATCCCTGCGCATTAACGTCCCTGTGCGTCGTCGTCAAGGCAACATCATTAGGCCGGGGCCGGCCCGGAGCGCGGAGAAGAGGGCCTCCCGGTGAAAATGTACTGCCTGGAATGACTAACCCACCCCACCGGATGGTCCCTGCAGCACAGATGGCCCGGACCAGCTCACCCTTCATTCCCACCGAGGGGAGGTGAGTAGAAAACTAAAGGGGGGTCTGGATGATGACGAAGGCTGCAGTGGTCTTCAACCTGCGGACCTCCAGGTGTTTCAAAACTACAACTCCCAGCATGCCCAGACAGCCGATGGCTGTCCGGGCATGCTGGGAGTTGCAGTTTTGCAACATCTGGAGGTCCGCAGGTTGAAGACCACTGATGAAGGGATTGACAGGCGGTGATGATGACGGGGGTCTGGATGATGACGGGGGGGGGTGATAATGAAGGGGGGGGGTGATAATGACGGTGGGGGGGGTGATAATGACGGGGGGGGGTGATAATGACGGGGGGGGGGGTGATAATGACGGGGGGGGGGTGATAATGACGGGGGGGGGGTGTGATAATGACGGGGGGCGGGGTGTGATAATGACGGGGGGCGGGGTGTGATAATGACGGGGGGCGGGGTGTGATAATGACGGGAGGGTGATAATGACGGGGGGGTGATAATGACGGGGGGGTGATAATGACGGGGGGTGAAAATGACGGGGGGTGAAAATGACGGGGGGTGAAAATTACGGGGGGTGAAAATTACGGGGGGTGAAAATTACGGGGGTTGAAAATTACGGGGGGTGAAAATGACAGGGGGGTGAAAATGACAGGGGGGGGAGGGGATGATGACATGGGTGGGATGATGTATTTCCCACCCTAGGCTTATAGTCGAGTCAATAACTTTTCCTGGGTTTTTGGGGTGAAATTAGGGGCCTCGGGTTATATTCGAGTATATACGGTAAGCAGTGTAAACTGTAAATCCAACACTGGGTTGGAATAGAGGACTAACTAGATCTCAGCAGCTTTCTGTGCTTCTGCATCTGCCTAAGTCCCAATCTGCATCTAACTTAAGAAATATGGAGAAAGAAAATAAGCCTGATAGGGGGAAAAGGTAATTTTTTTCTGTTAGGATTCATTATTAATTTCTTATACCTGATTGTACTATTAATTTTTGGAAAGTCTATTAAAAGGTTAGTCACCAATTGACTTATGATCACAGAGGCAAATCCGGGTGTTGCCAGTTTGTTGATAGCTGAACTGGTTCCCTTTGATGTAACAAGTCATGTTATTTATTTTAAGTCACTTTAGAAGTTACGTAGATGGTTTAATTGATAATGCTGTGAAGGGCCAGAATTATTCAGCTTCAGCTCAGGACAGTAGTGTTTGATTCTTCTAGAACAGTTGTCTATGGGTTACAGAAAATAAAGAATAGCCTTGTACGGACAAAATACAGAATGAAGCTGAGGGGCAGGGCACCAGTTTTGGGGGAAATTGGCAAGACATAGGGCTCACTGTTATTAAAGGAGTACTCCACTGTGCGTGAGCTGTTGGAGTCAGCCCCGGCCCCTAGGGTTGTCAAGCCCCACCACCTCAATGCAAGTCTATGGGAGGGGCGTGATGGCCACCATGCCCCCTCCCATAGACTTGCATTGAGGGGGTGGGGCTTGACATCACGAGGGGGCGGGGCCGACCACTGCAGCACGTGCACACCGTTCGGAACTAAATGTTCCTGAATGCTGGCCAGTGGAGTACCCCTTTGGAGTAGTCACCACTGGCTTTTCCCTAACACAGCAGGCATGGCTGACCGGTCTCTCCCTATTCATGTATAGAGAGAGCTTTATCAATAAAACACAGAAGGCAGGGAGAAGCTGCTGGTTGTCCTTCCCAGACAAAGCAAAGTCCCATTACTGGATGTTTAAAAAAAAAAAAAATGTATGATGTTTCTAAAGATTTATGGTGCTTAAAGCGTACCTATAATATCACAGAAAAAAATTAAAATAAAGTTATATGTTACTCAGCACATGTACATATAACTTATGTGTCTAGCTTCTGTATTTCTTTTAAAATCAGCTTATATTAGATCACGCTGAATTTCCATCTTCTCACAGGCAGGGGGCGTGTCCCTCTCTTGCCCTCACTGTACATGACTAAACTTCCTCGCTCACTGTGTATCACTGAGCTGTCAGCTGTCCTCCACATGTATTCTCCTTAAAGGGGTATTCCAGGCCAAAACCCCCTTTATATATATATATATATATATATATATATATATATATATATATATATATATATATATAGTAAATTCGATTTGAACAGTAAATTCGATTCGTCACGAACTTCTCGGCTCGGCAGTTGATGGCTTATCCTGCATAAATTAGTTCAGCTTTCCGGTGCTCCGGTGGGCTGGAAAAGGTGGATACAGTCCTAGGAAAGAGTCTCCTAGGACTGTATCCACCTTTTCCAGCTCACGGGAGCACCGGAAAGCTGAACTAATTTATGCAGGAAAAGTCATCGACTGCCCAGCCGAGAAGTTCGTGACGAATCGAATTTACTGTAAGTTCGCTCATCTCTAATCTTCAATCTGCGGACCTCCAGATGTTGCAAAACTACAACTCCCAGCATGCCCGGACAGCCAACGGCTGTCCGGGCATGCTGGGAGTTGTAGTTTTGCAACATCTGGAGGTCCGCAGATTGAAGACCACTATTGGGTTCAAAATCTTTATTTTTTTAGATTTTGCACCTATAAATTGGGTGCGTCTTATACGCCGGTGCGTCCTAATACGGTAATACTTTGCTGTAATAAAAGGAACTTGTCCGATGCTGCCTGTACTTCCGGCAGAATGAAATACCAGAGAGGATTCCTTTAAATGCATAGAGAATGTCAATTCCACGCTTACAGCTACAGTACCTTGCTCCGAGAGGGAGACGAGTGACTTTTTCTTCAAGAACCACTGCCCTTCGATGTTTCCCGTTACCGAAAATGCCCAACATGAGCCACACATGCCCTGTACAGATACAAAAACAGACAGAGATAGCCATGCAGTTATATAGGGAACGTACAAAAAAACAAAAAGAGCGAATAAAGAACGGATACATTTCTATTGTTTACATGTTTAAAAAAAATATATATATGTGCTGTAAGTGTTATACAAAGCAAGAATGCGAACAAAACCTGCACATAAAATGCTAGAAAAATAACAAAAATCACGTAAACAAGCAAAATAGAGTTTATGTAACATTTGAAAAACAAAGGAAAGTGAAATGTGTAGAATAAAACATATGTCCGATCTGTATCCATGTGATGTGCAATATATACAGTGGACTATACCTGGTTCTTTACTTCCGTTACTGCTCCATGATCTCTCCAATCCCACTCTGCCGGCGGAGGATCAGTTGGTGTCGGAGCCATCTTCATAGGACGGGGAGGCTGGCTGGAGAGTAATGGGTTCAGATATAGAGTCCTGAACTCTTCCTCTAAAAGTTATAGATAATATAGGTAAGAAATGGGAGTAAGTTGCGGTTAGGTTGTGCAGGATTTACAGTTAAAGGGAACCTGACATACAACTTTACTATATATATATATATATATATATATATCTATATATATATATCTATATATATATATCTATATATATATATATATAGATATATATCTCACATAGCAATAGGTTATATATGGTAACATTTTCTTCACCATCCACCGGGAGACATTCCCGCCTCAAGGGACTACTTACGGGACCGGCAGCGGACACTTTTAAACTATATATATCCTCTCAATCCCTGTTGGCAGAAACGTCCCCCGGCTCGCTACCCATTATATATGGTAAAATCTAGAGCTGGGCGGTATGACCAAATATGTGTATCATGGTATATAGCGGTATTTCTTTCACCCCCCCCCCCCCAAATCATGTGACCCGCGAGAGCTGTTCTGCTCCCCCCCCCCCTTTCCCCCAATTAAAGGGGTAGTACATTGGTGAAAAACTTATCTCCTAAGGATAGGGGATAAGTTTGAGATTGCGGGGGGTCCGACCGCTGGGGCCCCCTGCGATCTCTCTGTACGGGGGCCAGGCTCTCCGGCTAGATAGCGGGTGTCGACCTCCGCACGAAGCAGCGGCCGACACGCCCCCTCAATACATCTCAATGGCAGAGCCGGAGATTGCCGAAGGCAGCGCTTCGGCTCTGCCATAGAGTTGTATTGAGGGGGAGTGTCGGCCGCCGCTTCGTGCGGGGGCCGACACGCCCCCTTCGCGCGGGCTGTCGGGAAACCGTACAGGAGATCGCAGGGGGCCCCAGCGGTCGGACCCCCCGCGATCTCAAACTTATCCCCTATCCTTAGGATAGGGGATAAGTTGTTCACCACTGGACTACTCCTTTAATGATCAGCCCAGCGGGGTACTACTCACATATGTCACCCGCAAGCACTGCCCTCCTCCTCTTTGTTGCAGGCCGCCTGCGCTGGAACTCTATACTGTACACCAGTGGTCTCCAACCTGCGGACCTCCAGATGTTGCAAAACTACAACTCCCAGCATGTCCGGACGGCCAACGGCTGTCTGGCCATGCTGGGAATTGTAGTTTCGCAACAGCTGGAGGTCCGCAGGTTGGAGACCACTGCTGTACAGTATAGAGTTCCCTATGCCCGGGCTGCAAAAGATAAAGAAAATAAACTTTAACTTACCTACGTCTGCCTCACGCTGTTCCTTGGGACTGGAACATCGGACAGCCGTCAGCCTATCATCGGCCGGAGCGATGTCCCACCCCGGCCAGTGATAGGCTGAGCCCACTGTCATGTAAGAAGCCGGTGTGTTTTTGCATGGGTTCGGAAATCTTACCTCACACCGGGCATAGGGATACAGCGTACAGCAGTGGTCTCCAACCTGCGGACCTCCAGCTGTTGCAAAACTACAACTCCCAGCATGCCCGGACAGCAAACAGCTGTCCGGGCATGCTGGGAGTTGTAGTTTTGCAACAACTGGAGGTCCGCAGGTTGGAGACCACTGACGTACAGTAAAGAGTTCCAGCGCAGGCGGCCCGCAACAAAGAGGGGGAGGGCAGTGCTTACGGGTGACATATGTGTGTAGTACCCCGCTGGGCTGATCATTAATTGGGCGGGGAGCAGAACAGCGCTGGTGGGTAACATGATTTGGGGGGGGGGGGAGAGCAGAACAGCACTGGCGGGTAACAGGATTTGGGGGGGGAGCAGAACAGCGCTGGCAGGTAACATGATTTGGGGGGGGAGCAGAACAGCGCTGGTGGGTAACATGATTTGGGGGGGGGGAGAGCAGAACAGCACTGGCGGGTAACAGGATTTGGGGGGGGAGCAGAACAGCGCTGGCAGGTAACATGATTTGGGGGGGGAGCAGAACAGCGCTGGCGGGTAACATGATTTGGGGGGGGGGAGCAGAACAGCGCTGGCAGGTAACATGATTTGGGGAGGGGGGAGCAGAACAGCGCTGGCGGGTAACATGATTTGGGGGGGGGAGCAGAACAGCGCTGGCAGGTAACATGATTTGGGGGGGGGGGGGGGAGCAGAACAGTGCTGGCGGGTAACATATGATTAGTTCCCCGATGTGGGGACAGCGCTGGGCTGATAATTCATTCATTCCCAAGGGGGAGGGGCCCAACCAGTATTGCGGTATGGGGGAAAATTCATATTGTGCAGCACAAAAATTTCGGTATTCGGTATGAACCGGTATACCGCCCAGCCCTAGTAAAATCTGATGACAAGTTTCCTTTAAAGGGGTTATCCAGCAAAATTTTTTTATTGTGCCTACCTCCTTTGTTTACACTGGTATGGGCGCCAAGTCTAAGTCGCACTTTCCAAAGCTACAAACAGCACATTATACTGTCACTGGCTGAGACGGGACACCGCTGTGGGCAGTGACTGGCTGAGACGGGACACCGCTGTGGGCAGCGACTGGCTGAGACAGGACACCGCTGTGGGCAGTGACTGGCTGAGCGGTCATGTGACATTCTGTCTGTAGCTTCTGGAAGTGAACTGCGGCAGAGACCAGGCACCAATATTAGAGGCTACAAGGGGAACGAGAGAGGTAGGTACAGGCTTTTATCATTGAAAAACGCAGCCTGGGTACATTACTTTTTTGCTGAATGACTCCTTTAAGTGCTTTTTGATATGCGTCACATAATCTATGTAAGTAAACAGATTATTTAATGCACTCATGATAACAAATGTAAAAACCGCTTATAAGAAGGTGACATAAAGGGCAGAACAACTGCTCTATACAGACTACTCCATTATGTCATAGTGTGGTTCCGGAGGGAAAGTGCTGCCCCTCTCTCCCCTGTTCTGTAGACAGATAAAAACTAATTGTAGTTGGAGGACCCCTTTAGAGAGGTGTCTTTTTACATATCGCTAACATACGCCGGCTCCAGCGTTCGGAACAGTTTGTTCCAAACGCTGAGCAGCGGAGTACCCCTTTAATAGAGGACATTTTCCTTGCTAATTGTGTAGTGTGAACATACCTCCATGCAGAAGTTTTGAGTGGCTTTGGTCTCTATACAAGACAATGAATGGAGCCATGTACTATAGGTTTACTTAGGGCTGGGCGGTATACCGGTTCATACCGAATACCGAAATCTTTGGGCTGCACGATATGAATTTTTCCCATACTGCCATACCGGTTTGGCCCTTCCCCCTTGGGAATGAATTATTAGCGCAGCGCAGTGCTGTCCCCACATCGGGGAACTAATATGTGACCCGCCAGCGCTGTTCTGCTCCCCCCCCTCCCCCCACCAAATCATGTGACCCGCAAGCGCTGTTCTGCTCCCCCCCAATTAATTATCAGCCCAGCGGGGTACTACTCACATACGTCACCCGCAAGCACTGCCCTCCTCCTCTTTGTTGGGGGCCGCCTGCGCTGGAACTCTATACTGTACACCAGTGGTCTCCAACCTGCGGACCTCCAGCTGTTGCAAAACTACAACTCCCAGCATGCCCGGACAGCCAACGGCTGTCTGGCCATGCTGGGAGTTGTAGTTTTGCAACAGCTGGAGGTCCGCAGGTTGGAGACCACTGGTGTACGCTGTATCCCTATGCCCGGGCTGCAAAAGATAAAGAAAATAAACTTTAACTTACCTACGTCTGCCTCATGCTGTTCCTTGGGACTGGAACGTCGGACAGCCTTCAGCCTATCAACGGCCGCAGTTATGTCCCGCCCCGGCCAGTGATAGGCTGAGCCCACTGTCATGTAAGGAGCTCTGGCCGGCTTCTTACATGACAGTGCGTTTAACCTATCACTGGCCGGGGCGGGACATCGCTGCGGCCGGTGATAGGCTGACGGCTGTCCGACGTTCCCGTCCCCCAGCGTGAGGCCGACGTAAGTAAGTTAAAGTTGTCCAGGGCATGCTGGGAGTTGTAGTTTTGCAACATCTGCAGATCCGCTGGTTGGAGACCACTGGCGTACAGTATAGAGTTCCATCGCCGGCAGCCCCCAGCAAAGAGGAGGAGGGCAGTGCTTGCGGGTGACATATGTGAGTAGTACCCCGCTGGGCTGATAATTAATTGGGGGGGGGGGGGGACAGAACAGCGCTGGCGGGTAACATGATTTGGTGGGGGGAGTAGAACAGCGCTGGTGGGTCACATATGATTAGTTCCCCGATGTGGGGACAGCGCTGAGCTGATAATTCATTCCCGAGGGGGAGGGGCCAAACCGGTATGGCGGTATTGGAAAAATTATATCATGCAGGCCAAAAATTTTGTCCGTTGGCTGTCCGGGCATGCTGGGAGTTGTAGTTTTGCAACATCTGGAGGTCCGCAGGTTGGAGACCTCTGGCGTACAGTAAAGAGTTCCAGCGCCGGCGGCCCGCAACAAAGAGGAGGAGGGCAGTGCTTGCGGGTGACATATGTGAGTAGATCATTAATTGGGGGGGGGGGGGGGGGGGGAGCAGAACAGTGCTGGCGGGTAACATGATTTGGTGGGGGGGGGGGAGCAGAACAGCGCTGGCGGGTCACATGATTTTGGGGGGGGGGGGGTGAAAGAAATACTGTTATATATACCGTGGAACAGCCATAAGTTACATATATACCGTGATACACATATTTGGTCATACCGCCCAGCTCTAGGTTTACTATATTTATAGTTCTATTTCTATCTAAATAAAACTTCACTGAATCCTTCCAAATGATCTTTAGGTTTTCCAAACAACAAGTGCATAAAAGGGAACTGACAACTATACTTCAGTTATTTGGCCAATAGGTTTCTCCCCACCACGATCATAAACTTACAACACTTCTATTGCAATATTTCCTCTATAACTTCATCTACACGAAAGTACAGATCATATATACTACTAAAAAGTGCTGAGGAATAGGATATATAACTTTGTTTTAGGGGGGGTTGATTTCAAATCAACTGGTGCTAAAAAGTTTAACAGATTTTCCATGTCAAGAACTGTTCAGAGCAGGAGAGGTTTGCTATGGGGATTTACTTTTACTCTGGACAGTTCCTGACATTGACAGAGGTGGCAGCAGAGAGCAATGTGGTCAGACAGAAGAGAACTACACAACTTCCTTTGTAGTATACAGCAGCTGCTAAGTATTGGAAGGCTTAAGATTTTTAAATAAAAGGAATTTACAAACCTGTACAACAGGAGTACCCCTTTTGCTTTTTAAAATAATGTAGGGTTTTCACAAAGAAAATTACAATAAAAATAGGGAACAACGTTCAATAAAGAATAACAAACACAGGGAACTCCACCCTCCCAATCATGTTCAAGGGGATATTTTTTCTTGGATTCATCTTGAGCTGCTTTCTAGTTGCAGCCTTTTGGAGAAACAGGGCGATTACCCTAAAAAAATGGAGGCCCTATACAGTAGCCTGTTGCCAACAGATCCTTAGTTCACCCAAGTCTGTATCTAGAGCATTCCCAATAAAAACAGCATTTTATTTCTGCAATCCTGAATATAGCTTATTGTAGATTCCATGTGTAGGGCACTTAAAAGGGGTACTCCGCTGCTCAGCGTTTGGAACAAACTGTTTCGAACGCTGGAGCCGGCAGCTCGTGACGTCATAGCCCCGCCCCCTCATAACGTCACGCTCCCGCCCCCTCAATGCAAGTCTATGGGAGGGGGCGTGACGGCTGTCACGCCCCCTCCCATAGACTTGCATTGAGGGGGCGGGGCATGACAGCATGAGGGGGCGGGACTATGATGTCACGAGCTCCCGGCTCCAGCATTCAGAACAGTTTGTTCCAAACGCTGAGCACCCCTTTAATACTGTTATATAGATGTAGAAAAGAGATTCACAGCACAATGGGGGAGATTTATCAAAACCTGTGCAGAGGAAAAGTTGCCCAGTTGCCCATAGTATCCAATCAGATCGCTTCTTTCATTTTCATATGGGCCTGTGGAAAATGAAAGAAGCGATCTGATTGGTTGCTATGGGCAACTAGGCAACTTTTCCTTTGCACAAGTTTTCATAAATCTCCCCCAGTATGTCTTGACAAAGATGGTTTATAGTTTTCTTTCCCCCTGTAGGTATTGTGTGAAAAATTGACTCTAAAACTACAAAACTTTAAGAAGAAAGTGAAAGGGTCAGAAGACGTTTCGAATGCATTGTACTTCAGCTATTTGCCAAAATCTTATTCCCGACCACAACTTACAACACTCTATAATTCAATCTACATGAAAGAACATATTACGTAACTTAAAGGAGTACTCCGGTGAAAAACAAAGGTTTTCAAATCAACTGGTGCCAGAAAGTTAAACAGATTTGTAAATGACTTCTGTTTCACAATCTTAATCTTTCCAGTACTTATCAGCTGCTGTATGCTACAGAGGAAGTTGTGTAGTTCTTTCCAGTCTGACCACAGTCACAGACACCTCTGTCCGTGTCAGGAACTGTCCAGAGTAGAATCAAATCCCCTATGCATTTCGCTCCTGTTCCAGACAGTTCATGACACGGACAGAGGTGGCAGCAGAGACCACTGTGGTCAGACTGGATAGAACTACAAGAAAGAAGATCCAGTTCAGAATGTAGTAGTCCTTAATCTGTTCATTTCTTTATTCTTTCAGCATACAAAATTGAGATAAAATCAACGATACTAAAAGCAAGACTGAAGCATTGCAGACGCCATGTCCGTAGTCACAGTCAGGAAAGAACTACACAACTTCCTCTGAAGCATACAGCAGCTGATAAGTACTGGAAGGATAAGATTTTTAAATAGAAGTAATGTACAAATCTGTTTAACTTTCTGGCACCAGTAGATTTGAAAAAAAAAAAATTTCCACCTGAGTACCCCTTTTAAAAATGCAAGACATGGATCCCAGCATTGCTTTAACCTGTCGAAGGTTTGCACCAATCATACAGAAACTTTAAAAAGAAAAACTTTGCCTAATACTGTTACACGGGCTGCCTGCAGAAAAGGGGATTCGGCATGTCAGTTGGCAGTGCTGCCTTACAACGTCTCTTTGCACATTTTATTCCTCATCAAATATATTTATCAACAAATAAATAAATATTTCCTCTTCCTCTACAGATCCTTACCTGTGAGATCGCTAAATTTAGTGACACCATATTCAGCAGTACCCTGGTCTTTTTCTTGAATCTCCTTCGCTTTCTTGAGATTTTGAGCAAATATCTGCAGCCTCATCAAAGCCTCTGAAAAACAGGATTAAGGGGGGGGGGGGGGGGGAGAGCTGATAAGATGGATGTTGTTATGGACCCGGAAACATGACAAGTGACAAGGTAAAGTCACAATGGTGTTAGGTTTACTATGAAGAGCTCACCTTCAGTATCCTTGTATTTTTTATTGTAGGTTGTCACAAAGTCCTTAAATAAGGACAATGTTTCCAGCATCTCGGCCTGAAACAGAAATCACATGTTAAAGAGTACCTGTCATGATCTTGTTAAATTTTATAATCCTCCCAGTTCATTGCCCCCATCATGATAACCCATCCCCTGCCATTATTATTATTTTTTAGTTTTATACCTCGACATTGCTCTGTATTTTCTGCTCAGTTTCAGTCAGATTCACAGACTGGGAAGGGGCGTTCCCCAGAAGACATGACATCATCTGAAGCCATACAGGGGAGAACTTCCTCCCTCACTCTGCTACACACAGCCCAGAGCAGTTCAGTGTGTGAGATGAGCTATGATTGGATAAGGCTGCACACACCCCTTAGCATTTCCTCATTTTGGACTTCTGCCAGGACAGCAGGAGTCCAAAGTCTGTGCAAAAGATGGGGGAAAATGTGCTCTGGACAAGTAGGGAGCAGTGGCAGCTTCATTTTTATTTTAGTTTTTAAAACAAAGTACATTAGAAAGATTTTTTAATTTACCATAAGGAGTACATAAGGAGTTAGTTTTAATGAGAGTGTCCATTTAAATCTGCAGACACATAGACAGATATCAGGGCAGTAATGTTACCCATAAACATTATATTAAACTTTATGATCGTCAATGACAGACCATTATCGTCTGAACACAAGTCGGCAGTGTTACTATCGCATAGTCGCTGGTCCTTGGTGTGTATGGTACAGCAAAAGATTATTCATCCTTTAATAATCGTACAATGTCGTTGATCATGTATGACCAGTCTAAGCAATTACAACAGCGAATAAGGACAAAAACGTATTGCATATACCGTATTTATCGGCGTATAACACGCACTTTTTAGGCTAAAATTTTTAGCCTAAAGTCTATGTGCGTGTTATACGCCGATACACCCCCAGGAAAGGCAGGGGGAGAGAGGCCGTCGCTGCCCGCTTCTCTCCCCCTACCTTTCCTGGGGTCTAGAGCGCTGCTGCCGGCCCTTCCCTCCCCCTAGCTATCGGCGCCGCTGCCCGTTCTGTCCCCCTGACTATCGGTGCCGGCGCCCCATTGCCGGCGCCGATAGTCAGGGGGAGAGAAGCGGCGCCAACAGCCAGGGGGAGAGAAAGGGCAGCGGCACCCATTGCCGGCGCCGCTGCCCCGTTGCCTCCCCCCATCCCCGGTGGCATAATTACCTGTGTCGGGTCCGCGCTGCTGCAGGTCTCCGGCGTGCGTCCCCGGCGTCGTTGCTATGCGCTGCAGCAGCGCGGACCCGACCCAGGTAATTATGCCACCGGGGGATGGGGGGAAGCAACGGGGCAGCGGCGCCGGCAATGGGTGCCGCTGCCCCTTCTCTCCCCCTGGCTGTCCGCGCCGCTTCTCCCCCCCTGGCTATCGGCGCCGGCACCGATAGTCAGGGGGACAGAACGGGCAGCGGCGCCGATAGCCAGGGGGAGAGAAGGGCCGGCAGCAGGGCTCTAGACCCCAGGAAAGGCAGGGGGAGAGAAGCGGGCAGTGACAGCCTCTCTCCCCCTGCCTTTCCTGGGGGTGTATCGGGGTATACATGCGCACACACGCACCCTCATTTTACCATGGATATTTGGGTAAAAAACTTTTTTTTACCCAAATATGCTTGGTAAAATGAGGGTGCGTGTTATAGGCCGGTGTGTGGTATACCCCGATAAGTCATAATTCTTTGGGTGCTTTAGCCGTTCACCAATCGTTCGTCTAATGGATATTAAACTAAATCAACTTAAAACTATCAAATGTGTATGGTTATCTTAAGAAATGTAGCTGGACAGGTTAAATGATCTCTCTCACCACGGAAGTCTTGATAGACGAAGCTGTTAGTCTTACATTACAGCGCAGCAAAGGATATTCAAGCAGAATGGCCAGTTGGAAAGGGGCCGGAGGAGGAAAATCAGGTGGGCAACAATTGTTTCACGCCGTGTAGGTGATTCATCAGGCCCGTACGGGCCTGATGAAGAGCCTGCATGGCGTGAAACAATTGTTGCCCACCTGATTTTCCTCCCCGGCCTCTTTCCAACCGTACATTCTGCTTGAATATCCTTTGCTGCGCTGTAATGTTGTTGAAGCGCCTACATGGCGTGAAACAATAGTTGACCACCTGATTTTCCTGCCCCAGCATCTTTCCAACCAGCCACCCGGGCCTGATGAAGCACCTACATGGCGTGAAACAAATGTTGACCACCTCATTTTCCTCCCCCAGCCTCTTTCCAACCAGCCACCCGGGCCTGATGAAGTGCCTACACAGCGTGAAACAATTGTTGACCACCTGAATTTCCTGCCCCGGCCTCTTTCCAAACAGCCACCCAGGTTTGATGAAGTGCCTACACGGCGTGAAACAATTGTTGCCCACCTGCTTTTCCTCCCCTGGCCTCATTTTTGTTGGGCCTGATGAAGTGCCTACACAGCGTGAAACAATTGTTGCCCACCAGATTTTCCTCCCTTGGCCTCTTTCCAAACGACCACCCAGCACGAATATCCTTTGCTGCTATGTAGTGAAAAAATAATGAAGACTCCGTCTCTCCAGACTTCCGTGGTGAGTGCTCCACATCAATTTACTGTGGACATTCTGCTCCTTCCATTATGTGTCAGCAACACCTAGTCTATGTTCACAAAGGATAAGGTTATTGTAGAATTGACTATTTCCGTATACGTTAGCAGGGCCGGAGAGCACTTGTGGGTCTATCGTTAAATTATACCTCTGCTTTCATGGAAGGTTCTTCTTGTTTAGAGGATGATGGTTCACTTGTCTCTTCAATGTGACCTATGGAAAGAAAGTAACCAAGATTACTGGGAAAAATTATAGTAAACTGACTGCACAATGGATGGGGAGATCATGGAATCATTGATGGAACCATGAAAATGTACAGACCTTCTTGAGAACATGTTTGCTCCACTACTTTTGTCTCATTCACCCATGGCAACACGAACATGGAGAATTTGCATTCTATCTCCTGTAAAAGAAAATAATACTGTAACATGAAATTATTAGGGAAGATTTTTCAGAAATGAAAGCAGTGATCTGATTGGTTGCTATGGGCAACTCAGTAACTTTTCCTCTGGACAGGTTTTGATAAACCTCCTCAATTATGTTTGACAGTTTCCAAAGAATACAGATCTAAGGCTTTTTGTAGCGATTAGAGTGGTCAACAATTTTGCCTTAAAGGGGTACTCCGCCCCTAGCCATCTTATCCCCTATCCAAAGGATAGGGGATAAGATGTCAGATCGCCGCAGTCCCGCTGCTGGGGACCCCGGGAATTGCCGCTGCGGCACTGCACTATCATTACTGCACAGAGCGAGTTCGCTCTGCACGTAATGACGGGCGATACAGGGGATGGAGCAGCGTGATGTCATGGCTCCGCCCCTTGTGACATCACAGCCCACCCCCTTAATGCAAGTCTATGGCAGGGGCGTGACGACCGCCACGCCCCCTCCCATAGACTCGTATTGAGGGGGCGGGCCGTGATGTCATGAGGGGCGGAGCCATGACATCACGCAGCTCCGGGCCCCTGTATCGCCCGTCATTAAGTGCAGAGCGAACTCGCTCTGCGCAGTAATGATAGCGCTGTGCCGCAGCGGCGATCCCGGGGGTCCCCAGCAGCGGGACCGCGGCGATCTAACATCTTATCCCCTATCCTTTGGATAGGGGATAAGATGTCTTGGGGCAGAGTACCCCTTTAAGTTTTATAATATGTTTTGAGGTTCTTTAGCTAACATATTTTATGTTTTATCTGATGAAGAGACGTGGACGAGAACATTGTCGTATTTTTGGAAGTCCTGCCAGGAGGTCTAGGGGAGGTGTGTAGCCATCAGATTCCACTCCCTGTCTGGGGAGACAAGTCTCAATTTACAGCTCCTTGGTGGACACTGGGGGGGCAGTGCACAAAGACACTGGGGTGGCAGTGCACCTTAAGCTTTGTTAAAGCGGTACTCCGCTGCTCAGCGTTTGGAACTGTTCCGAACGCTGGAGCCAGCAGCTTGTGACGCCATAGCCCTGCCCCCTCATGATGTCACGCCCCGCCTCCTCAATGCAAGTCTATGGGAGGGGGCGTGACAGCTGTCACGCCCCCTCCCATAGACTTGCATTGAGGGGGCGTGACGTTATGAGGGGACAGGTCTATGACATCACAAGCTCCCGGCGTCGGCTTCAGCGTTCAGAACAGTTTGTTCCTTTAAGGGTTACCATGGATCCCGGACACTTTCAGCTGCCTTCAGATCCAGTGGGAAAGGTAATGGTTTGTGGGCATCTGAATGACCCTATCCTTGTGCCCTTTTTTGGGCACACTGCACCTTTCTATGCATTTGGGCAACATACTTGGGTTTTTAAGCATTCCTCTAGAGCTTTTTTTTTATTTTATTTTATTTTTTATGGACTATTTTGCAGGCATTTGTCTAAATTCATTTAAAAACTTAATGCCTAAAAGGCAAAGCAGGATGCCTTTCTCCCCACTGCTTTCAGCTGTATTTTGCATGAGACTGAGGTGCCATAGGGCCAAAAAAGCCCCTAGACATATTTAGACAAAAGGACTACTGTGTGCACTACTGCATGATAGTTGTTTGTAACAAAACAAAAAATACTTTTTTCCAGTTCAATAACATTGAATCATTTTTTACTATTTTTAAATCTCAGCCGTCTTTACTGCTAGGAATGCGTGTTTGGCTGTGGTTTACACTTTTGATCTATGATACATTGTGGATGAAATGCACACGTCGTATCAGATTAGCAGAGCCGTCTGTATTAATGGAGTCATTTTTCTGGAGCAGGTTAGCCGACATGCCATCCATTCCTCTGGTGCACTGTGCCCGAATTTACATGATAAGACTATTACAGTCCTGGATCTATAAGAACTGTAAGCATTCTTTGAATAATGGCTGTAATATCAGAGTCAGCATGTTTGCGGCTCCCCTCCACCCAATGTCAGCAGATCTGAGTCACCACTCACCGACCAAAACAAGTTCAGACTCCACAAGTCATCCGACCATCAGCTGACACCAAGAATGACCTACAGCGTCCCAGCATCCAGATTGAGGCAGCGTCTACTATAACTTCCCTTCAGTCCCAGCCTATGTTTTCTGTAAACAGATGACGGGCGGCCTATAATGGTATCCGTGACTTACCATCAGTGCAGACAAGCTGTGAAGTGGACAATTACCCAGGAGCTCCTCATCCCCCTTCCTGCACAACGTGCGTCCCAAGAAGACGGTGAACTCGTACCGTATACCGGATACCAACTGTAAGACGAGAAAATAAAACAGGCACCTTATGCGGCAAGACACGTGTACTACTGCCTGATACCGGAAAAACAATCACCCAGTCGCTGTGTTGGAGACAGTCGCCTTGGTTTTTGGTCTGCTGAAAATAGTGCACACGTCCCTAGACTCCATTCACCCATAGAAATCAACCACTGCTCCCCTTAGGCTGGGTTCACACCATGTTTTTACAATACAGTTCCCGTATCAGGTTTTTGATTTTAAAAAAAACGGATTCCTCAAAACCTGACTAAACTGTATCAAAACGTGTGTACAAATGTTATTCAACCGTATAAGGTTTGAAAAATGATGTCCGGTTGCATCCGTTTTTTTTGTCTTTTCTTTAGGAAAAAACTTATAACTTTTTAACTTTTCATTCCATTATAAATAAAGTTTCACTTGTTTGATTGAAATTCCAAGAAAAAAACTGTGCAAAGTCAAAAACCGTATGGTTAAAACTAGGGATCGACCGATTATCGGTATGGCCGATATTATCAGCCGATAATCACGATTTTGGGCATTATCGGTATCGGCAATTACCTTGCCGATAAGACGATAATGCCCCGCACCGCGACCGCCCCCCCCCCCCCCCCGACCCACCGCACCGCGTCGCGTCCCCCCCCCGACCCACCGCACCGCGTCGCACCCCCCTCCGTAGTGCTGTAGTGCTGGGCGGTATACCGGTATTGAACCAGATACCGTTTTTTTTCTCCCACGGTATGGATTTTTGCCCATACCGCTATACCGCTCGGGCCCCTCCCCCACCCTCCGAGTCAATAAAAAAAAAAATTTAGCTTACCCGTAATGGGGGTGGTCCGGGCCATCCATCCTTCCTTCCCGTAGTGTCCGGCGGCATTCAGGGTGCAGGGTGAACCGGTCCGGGCTGTCCTTCTCCGGGGTCCTCTTCTCCACTCCGGGCAGGCTCCGGCCTAGTACGCTGCATAGACGCCGCTACGCCGTGACGTCAGGTGCGTCGCTGCGCACGGGAGTCACTGCGCAGTGGCGTCTATGCTGCGTTACTAGGCCGGAGCCTGCCCGGAGTGGAGAAGATGACCCCCAGGGAAGAAGGACAGCCCGGACCAGTTCACCCTCCACCCGGAATGCCGCCGGACACTACAGGAAGGATGGATGGATGGCCCGGACCAACCTGACAGGTAGGGGGAGAGAAGCGGGTGGCGGCGGTGGCCTATGGCACCGCAAAACCACTGCAGTGCATTGATTTAAAGCGCCCGCTAAGTTATCGGCTATCGGCCCTAACCTCCACCGATTATCGGTATCGGCCCTAAAAAAAACGATATTGGTCGATCCCTAGTTAAAACTAGATGGAACCGTACGCACATACGGTTCTGTACGGTTCCCTTTGACAATCCATGTTAAAAAAAAATAAAAAAGTATACATTTCAATAAGGTTTTTTACCCGGACCAAATACCATGGTAGGCTACGGTTTTGGGTACGGGAAAAAAACTGACAAAACCGTACAGGATGCAAAACGGACACAACCTGATGCATCTTTCGGCATACGGTTTTCAATGCAGAGTCAATGCATACGGTTTTCAATACGGTTCCGTATGGTTTCCAAATTGAAAACGTATATGGGAACTGTATTGCAAAAACGTGGTGTGAACCCAGCCTTAGCAGTATATGTCAGCATTCTGTTTTCGGCCGACGGACATGGCTATCGGGGGCACTTACCTAGTGTGTTCCTTCCCTCAGAAAAATGGCTCAGGCAGAAGTCAAAAAGGTTATAATTTATGAAAAAAGTTATATAGAGAAGTGATTACCCTTAAACTTTACGTTATTTAAAAAAATATTTTTGATATGTCAGGACTGAGCTAGCTGTATCCCTGTGGAGTGCGTGGCAACGCTCTTAAAGGGGTACTCCGGTGGAAAAACTTTTTTTTTTTTAATGAACTGGGGCCAGAAAAAGTTAAACAGATTAGTAAATTACTTCTATTTAAAAATCTTAATGCTTTCAGTACTTATCAGCTGCTGTATATGCTACAGAGGAAGTTCTTTTCTTTTTGAATTTCTTTTTCTGTCTGTTCACAGTGCTCTCTGCTGACACCTCTGTCCGTCTCAGGAACTGTCCAGAGCAGCATAGGGTTTGCTATGGGGATTTTCTCCTGCTCTGGACAGTTCCTGAGACGGACAGAGGTGTCAGCAGAGAGCACTGTGAACAGACAGAAAAAGAAATTCAAAAAGAAAAGAATTTCCTCTGTAGCATACAGCTGCTTAGAAGTAGTGGAAGGGTAAAGATTTTTTTAATAGAAGTCATTTACAAATCTGTTTAACTTTCTGGCACCAGTTGATTTAAAAAAAAGAAATGATAAAAAGTTTTTCCCCGGAAAACCCCTTTAACTCTCTGGCCGACTGCTCTGACCAATTCATTAAAGTCTATGGGGAATAAGTCGTGTTATAGTGACAGCTGAGGAGTGCACTGCTGCGCACTTTACCCGGTTGTAACATGTGATCGCAGTAGGTTGAGGGCTAAGTCCAGACCCGGTCTAGATGACATGTCAAAAAAAGGTTTTACAAAAGGACAGTGACCCTTTAAAGGGGTACTCCCGGGGAAAACCCTTTTTTTTATTTTTATTTTTATTTTTTTTTAAATCAACTGGTGCCAGAAAGGTAAACAGATTTGTAAATTACTTCTATTAAAAAATCTCAATTCTTCCAGTACTTATTAGCTGCTGAATACTACAGAGGAAATTGTTTTCTTTTTGGAACACAGAGCTCTCTGCTGACATCACGAGCACAGTGCTCTCTGCTGACATCTCTGTCCATAGTAGGAGAAAATCCCTATAGCAAACATATGCTTCTCTGGACAGTTCCTAAAATGGACAGAGGTGTCAGCAGAGAGCACTGTGGTCATGATGTCAGCAGAGAGCTCTGTGTTCCAAAAAGAAAAGAATTTCCTCTGTAGTATTCAGCAGCTAATAAGTACTGGAAGATTAAGATTTTTTAATAGAAGTAATTTACAAATCTGTACCTTTCTGGCACCAGTTGATTCAAAAAAAAAAAAAAGAAAAATAAGTTTTCCATGGGAGTACCCCTTTAAGTGTTGGATAACCCCTTCACTGTAAAGATTATATCATCTTGAAAAGAAGTTAAAAAGTTAAACAGATGCTAAAAAAAACACCATACAACAGAATTTGTCTGCTCTTGACCTACACCAGTGTTTCCCAAAAAGGGTGCCTCCAGCTGTTGCAAAACTACAACTCCCAGCATGCCCAGACAGCCGAAGGCTGTCTGGGCATGCTGGGAGTTGTAGTTTTGCAACAGCTGGAGGCACCCTGGTTGGGAAACACTAACCTACACTAAAAGAAAATGCATTGCAGCACGTTCTTTGCTATACAGCAAAAAATAATTGCAAAAGTAATAATAATAATAATAAAATTGTATTTATATACATATATATATATATAGATATAGTCACAAACATACACTGGCCACTTTATTAGGTACACCTGTTCAATTGCTTGTTGTGCAGCGAAAAGTCACTTGTCTCCTGTCTGAAGGATAGGGGATAAGTGTCAGATCACGGGGGTCTGGGGGTCCCCCCCCCTCCAAAGGAAGCATGCACTCCTTCCATTCTCTATGGGTGCGCCGAAAAGACCCAAGTGCTGTACTCGGGCATCTGCAGCGCTTCCATAGAAATGAATGGAGCTTGCTCTGTCCCCAGCATATGCCCCTCTCAGAGATCATCGGACCCCCGAGATCAGATATCACGTGGATAGGGGAAAAGTTACTTTTCGCTGCAGAACCCTTTAAACACAAACAGCTAATCTGCCAATCCCATGGCCACAACTAGGTTAATTTAGGCATGTAAACTTGGTCAAGACAACTTGCTAAAATTTTAACCGAGCATCAGAATGGGTAGGAAAGGGGGATTTACGGGACTTTGAACGTGGCATAGCTGTTGCTGTCAACCTGGTTGGTTCACAAACTGCTGATCTCTAGGGCAGGCACAGGCTACTTTCGGCTCTGCAGATATTTTGTACTACATCTCCCCTTATGCTCTGGTAGCATTTTGGCTGTAAGGGCATCATGGGAGATGTAGTCCAGAACATCTGCAGTGCGTGCCAAATGTGGCCTATGCCTACTCTATGGTTTAAAGAAAAGATAAAATTATCAAGCAAGCAGAAGTGCCATGGATCAACTTGTATTGTTGCTGTCAAACGAGAATGGGCAGACTGGTTCGAGATGACGGAAAGGAACAGTAACTTCATGGTTACAACTAGAGATGAGTGAATGCACAACAAGTCCAACCTTGAAGCAGATGGGTTACAGCAGCAGAAGACTTTTGGGTGCCACTCTTTTTTTTAGCTATGAATAGGACAAAAAAGGACATTGTCTGGTCTTAAAACCAGCAGCGACATTCAGATGACATGTTCAGAATTTGGCGTAAACAACATATAGTATGCCGCAAAGCAGTATTTCTTAACCAGTGTGCCTCCAGCTGTGGCAAAACTACAACTCCCAGCATACACGGACCGGGCATGCTGGGAATTGTAGTTTTGCAACAGCTGGAGGCACACTGGTTGGCAAACACTACCACAAAGAATGAAGGCAATAGGAGTCCAACCCAGTCCCCTCTAGGTTCTAGGGCACAGTACACACCTGTTTGCGGAGGTCGCGCATCCGCATTGCCCGGTACAGCTCCTCCCGGCCGCTAGCAGCGTTATACTCCCGCTCCGCCAGCCCCATCAGGGTGTTCATCCCAGGGTCCCCCGGTGCCGCCTGCATCCACCGAACGGGTGGGAGCCCGAACACCAGCCCCGCCGCCCCGAGAACCAGCAGCCAGCAGCCGCCCGCAGCCATCATCCTGTACTACTGATCCGCAGCCGGTGACTGACGAGGTAAACAGATGTCATGTGACCGGGTCATGTGATAGCTGCAGGCAGCTCCGTAGACATCTTTGCTGTGGGCAAGGGCAGATATGTAGATAGTCTGTGGCCATAATGACTCTTGGCGGAGGGTGACGTCATGCCCTGTACAGGGTGATGACTGTGCTTTACGACGGAGGATGATTGCCTTTCTGGCACCTTTTCCAATCCGGCTTACATAAGAAACTTCACTGCTATCCTACGTCTGATCAATAGATGGCAGCGTTGTGCTTGTTGTGATTCTATTAGACATTGTCCACACCAGTGTTTCCCAACATTTTTCGGCTTGGGGCACCCCTCGGAAGAAATTATTTTTTTCTTTCGCGGGGCACCCCTACTGAGGTTGACTAGCAAAAAAAAAGGAAAAATCGCAATGCACAATATCTTAATATCTATTTATTTGTGGGTATGTAGATTACAGTGCTGCGAAAGCATCAACTCAGAAATGACGTCAGCGTTATTCCCTTTTCTTCTCCATCTGGCCCGGGCATCATGACCACTTCTTCCAGCCACAATTCTTTACCGTTAAACCTGCAAGACAAACCTATTAGGCTCCGCCTTTTTTTTTTTACATGGGTGACAGAGGGGTGTAGAGGAGTGTACATGGGTGACAGATGGGTGTAGAAGAGTGTACATGGGTGACAGATGGGTGTAGAAGAGTGTACATGGGTGACAGAGGGGTGTAGAAGAGTGTACATGGGTGACAGAGGGGTGTAGAGGAGTGTACATGGGTGATAGAGGGGTGTAGAAGAGTGTACATGGGTGACAGAGGGGTGTAGAGGAGTGTACATGGGTGACAGAGGGGTGTAGAGGAGTGTACATGGGTGACAGAGGGGTGTAGAGGAGTGTACATGGGTGATAGAGGGGTGTAGAAGAGTGTACATGGGTGACAGAGGGGTGTAGAAGAGTGTACATGGGTGACAGAGGGGTGTAGAAGAGTGTACATGGGTGACAGAGGGGTGTAAAAGAGTGTACATGAGTGACAGAGGGGTGTAGAAGAGTGTACATGGGTGACAGAGGGGTGTAGAGGAGTGTACATGGGTGACAGAGGGGTGTAGAGGAGTGTACATGGGTGATAGAGGGGTGTAGAAGAGTGTACATGGGTGACAGATGGGTGTAGAAGAGTGTACATGGGTGACAGGGTGTGTAGAAGAGTGTACATGGGTGACAGAGGGGTGTAAAAGAATGTACATGGGTGTAGAGGAGTGTACATGGGTGACAGAGGGGTGTAGAGGAGTGTACATAGGTGACAGAGGGGTGTAGAGGAGTGTACATGGGAAACCGAGGGGTGTAGAGGAGTGTACATGGGTGACAGAGGGGTGTACATGGGTGACAGAGGGGTGTAGAAGAGTATACATGGGTGTACATGGGTGACAGAGGGGTGTAGAGGAGTGTACATAGGTGACAGAGGGGTGTAGAGGAGTGTACATGGGTGGCAGAGGGGTGTAGAGGAGTGTACATGGGTGACAGGAGTGTAGGGGGGTGAACATGGGTGACAGGGGCGCATAGGGGGTGACAGAGGGGTGGACAGGAGTAACAAAGGGACAGAGGGGGTGTATAGGCAGCAGACATGGGTTAAAAGGATGTGGTCAGAGGGGTGGACAATGGAGGGTGAATAGGGGTGACAGAGGGTTGGATGGGGGGGTGGACATGGATGACAGGAGGGTGGACATGAGAGACAGTGGGTCAGAGTGACAGAGAGGGGTCGACTGGGGGGTGCACATGGATAACAGGGATGGACAAGGTGGACATGGATGACAGGAGGGTGGACATGGGTGACAGGGATGGACAGAGAGGTGGACAAGGCGGATATGGGTGACAGGAGGGTGGACAAGGCGGACATGGAAGACAGGAGGGTGGACATGAGTGACGGGGGGAGGGTGAACATGAGTGACGGAGGTGGACAAGGATGACAGGAGGGTGGACATGAGTGACGGAAGGGTGGACATGGGTGACGGGGATGGACAGGAAGGTGGACAAGGCGGACATGGATGACAGAAGGGTGGACGGACATCTGTGACGGGGGGTGGACATGAGTGACAGGGTGGTGGACAAGGTGGATATGGGTGACGAGGGGGCTTTGCCATAGTAAGTATGGGAAAGATAAAAGTCCCGTATGTAGAACAAAAGAGTCACTGAAGTAAAGTGCACTAAGCTTTAAGGACCAACAGTCTCAAATCTAAAGTGCCTGACCGTGCAAATCGTGCGTAGATACTAAACCAAGTAAACTCACCCATATGATGCGCCACAATGCCTACCTGGAAGGTGATGAACAGTGCCTGGTTTCCTACACTTAGAATTGAGGCCATAAAGTTCAATCTCGGTTTTTTTTACAGCCTGAGAGTCCTTCAGATGCTTTTTTCTTTGTTGTAAACTACAGGTGGGCTTTCATGGGCCTTAGGAGGAAAAGCTTCTTTTTTAGCCATGAAGCCCAGATTGTTGAAGTGCTGCACTCATGGTTGGCCTTCTGGAAGGGTTTCCCATCTGCACGCAGGATCTCTGAAGCTCAGCCAGAGTTGTTATTGAGTTTTTTTGTTACCTTTCTTACCATGACCTTTCTACCCTAATTACTTCGTTTGGTGGGGCAGCCAGCTCCAGGGAGAGTCCTGGTTGATCCACAGTTCTTCCATTTCAGAATCATGGAGGCCACTGTGCTATTGGGGATTTACAGTGCAACAGAAATGTTGCTGTAGCCTTCTCCATATCTGAGCCTCCACACAATCCTGATTCGGAGCTCTTCAGGAAGTTCATTCCACCTAATGGCTTGATTTTCGCTCTAATATACATTGTCAGCTGTGAGACCTTATATAGACGGGGGCTGTGTCTTTCCAAATTATGTTCAATCAACTGAATTGAACACAGATGACGTTGAAACATCTCAATGATGATCAAGAAAAATGGGAGGACCCCAATAGCTAAATGTCAAGGGTCATAGCAAATGGTCTGAATACTTTATGTCCATGTGAAAGTTGGTTCTTATAGTGGCGGGGGGACTACTTTTACTGTGTGGGGGCACTGTTAAAGGGGCAGTCTGGCAACATATTTTATTTCTTATCTTGGTAAGACTTACCTTGGTAATAAAAAAAAACTGTGCACCTTTGCCCTACACAAGAAAATGCCCACTTACCCAATCACTGCATGAGGCTGATCCCCGCTGAGGCCAGTGACTGACTAAGCAGGCACTTCCTTGTGTTGTGACGGGGACCAGGAAGTGGTAAGCAACAGGAAGGCAACAAGGCACCATCGCAACAGCAGAGGCGGTAGATTGTGGCAGATGAGTGCAGGTTTTTTATTTTTTTCAGTCCAGCCAGTATTAAATAGAAAAATAAATCATTGGCCAACCCCTTTAATGTAAAGGGAGAAGGCTAAGGGGACACAATTACTTTGCAGGAGGTACAATTAAATTGTGGTGGCAAAGAGTAGTGGCACTGTTAATTTGGAGGAGCGCTATTACTATGAAGGACATAAGAGAGGGCCACCCCACTATGGGCAGCACTGAATAACCTATTACTTTGCGGTCTACTATTATTGTGTGGGGTGCTATTATCACTTGGTGCCCCAAAGGGAGCAGAAAACTCTGCACAGATGCACGGTGGCTAGGAGCGGTCTTTAGAGCGGTCTGGATGAGATTGAGAAAATAGGGAAAGTCAACGACTCCTATCAGAGAAGTGTAATTCACTGGACGGGGCTGTTTATCCTGCCTGTGACTGTGTCTGGTCTGTATTTTATTTTTTTATCCAGCCTATAGTGTGGAGATTCCAGAAAGGAGCAAACATATTCACAAAAATCTGCAACCTGCTTTTATTGGGGTCCCTTAGGGGTGGCCTCACCATAAGGTGCTTGTTTGGGAACCCAGTGTGTTTGATGGCCTCTGTAGTAATGTGCATGGCCAGTCATTAAAGCGTTAATAGTTCAGATCACTGTGTGCACCTCCAGTAACCATGGCGACTGTGAGGACCACCGCTTATGTCATAAAGAAAGATTCCATAAAACAAGGGCACGCTGCCATGATCAGTGCCATCTTTGGACCTTGAGCTTGACTACATTACTCTACCCAACCCTTGATGTAATTTGGAGATTCTAGCAAGTAAAAGGGTTGTCTGCTTTAGACAACCCCTTTAACCCTCTGTTCATCTACTTCAGAAGCGGACCCATCTAGCCATCAATCTGGTGATGGATATCATGACAGATCTCTCTCGCATGCCATATAGTATATGTGGCGGCCTGACACGCCCCCTTCATGTATCCCATAGAGATACAAGGAGGGGGCGTGTCGTCAGTGGCTTCCTGCGGGGGTCGGAACGGCCGCTTCTGGCAGACTGCCAGGGCCTCGTTCAGGAGATTGTGGAGGGTCCCAACGGTCGGACCCCCCGCAATCTATAACTGATCCCCTATACTTCAGATAGGGGATAAGTTATAGTTTACTGTACTACTCCTTTACTTTACATATTGGAATTACCCTCTAAGCCCAAGGGAGGGGCAACTCTCCAGTCATGGCTCCCTCGAGATTTCCTCCTCCCCAGAGGGGTTTTTTCTCCCCTGAGTGCTGGAGGGTGACTCCGTGAGTCGGAAATTTGCCATTTTCAGTGTCATTTTTCATTTTAAATAAAATTGTGACTATTTGACACCTGATTACAATTTGTTGTGTGTTTATTTTGCGTTTCATTGGTTTCATTCATTTTGCTTGGGGGGCTGGGGTTCCATGACATTTTGCAAAGTTATAAAGGAATATATCTGCCAACCACAAAGGACCAAAACATACTCAGTGAGTACACATGTTTGCCCCAGAGGATGCCCCCACTCTAGCAAGCAGCATAGTCAGAGGACAACACAACTTTTAAAGGTTCCACTCATAGTTTGATTAAAGGGACAATAAAACCTTGCAATATACATAGATAATAAAGTATCATAAAGTTGGAAGGTTTCATGGGAGTTACTACATTAAGACATTTATATATAAATAAATACCTCTTTTTCTCCATCATTGGTTGGGGACCCCCTTTAACCTTGTGTTTACCTGCTTGAGAATTGGACCTGAATATGGGATTCCACTTGTCTTGTGGATATGGAATTGCACTTGTTTAAAAAAAAAAAAAAAAAAAACTAGAAACAACTGCCTAAGAAAATGCCATACCAGCTGAATGGAGTTTTTTTTTACCCAAAAACGGTGCCGACAGATGGTGGTAATAAATAGGGAAGTATTAAAGGTGATATCCAGTGCTGAAAAACGTATGTTTCAGATCGCGGGGGGTCCGACCGCTGGGGCCCCCCGCGATCTCCTGTATGGTGCCCCGGCTCGCAGGTCAGATAGCGGGTGTCAACCACCGCACGAAGCGCGGCTGACACACCCCCTCAATACATCGCTATGGTATAGCCGGAGATTGCCGAAGGCAGCGCTCTGGCTCTGCCATAGAGTTGTATTGAGGGGGCGTGTCACCCGCCACTTCGTGCGGTGGTCAACACGCCCCCTTACCGTGGGCTGTCTGGGCCCCGTTCAGGAGATCGCGGGGGGCCCCATCGGTCATACCCACCGCAATCTGAAACTTATCCCCTATCCTTAGGATAGGGGATATGTTTTTCAGCACTGGATATCTCCTTTAAGCGCTATATCCACATAATTTTTTTTACCCTATTGTGGCATCTTAAGACTAGGGCTGGTTTTTCAAATTTGCAGCATGTTGAGAGCTTGTCCTTTATTTTTCAGACAATCTTGCCGTTTGTGATTTCCAAATTGGTGTTCTGATTTTCTGATATTTGCTCCACAGTTCTTCAGTCAAATGATAAAAAAAATGTGATAAAATGTCAAAGAAAAACTCCTATAACTAAAACTCATTCATTTTGAAAAAATAGGGAGTGCAAAATGTGGGAGCAGTTTTTTGTGTCCTTTTTTAAGGTGTGGTGCCCCGGTACAGGACCTGGTCCTGTCCCTTTGTCTAAAGTCGCCTCAGCCAGAGTCCCTTTTTGTCAATAGGGCTCTCCTGTAGGACTAACCCCTAGTCGCCTCATATAAATGATATTTAATGTATTTATATATATATATATATATATATATATATATATATATATATATATATTTAATATGTTATTTAGGAATACCTCTGTATAGGACCTTAGAGGTCATGTGCCTTTAACTAAATTGTATTATGGTTTAAGGACCTTTAGGTCATGTGATACCCAGAGTTCACTTTGTCCCACCCCCTTAATATATAAGGGGCTGCTGCCACTGAATGCTCTCTCTTCCTGCCGGACTATCAAGCAGCACTAATCTCATATCATCAGCATCAATTCAAGCTAGGCCTGAAGCCTAAAACCTAGCAGCCACAAAACCGTGAGTTATCCGAGCTCAATCTACTAAATCCTTTGTGACTACAAATCTCCTAAAAATAGTAGCACAGGGGCTAGCACCAAAGCTCATTGATTCCGGAGTCCCAGCAAACCTGTGACAAACCTGTACCACGGTTCTCTCTCGCAAAGACTGTTGTGTTCCATGCTGTTGCATAAAATATACAGTAAAGTTACTTCAAGTTTACTTCATAAAATCTGCTGTGGACATTCCGTTATTTCTCCCTGCCGTTTGTGGGACGGTTGGTGGAAGGATTAATACATTGAGGAAACCTCACCCTGGCGTCACGACAATTAAGGGTTAACACCAATATACCCTACACTATCACCGCAACACCCAAGACCACCACAAAGGTAACAACAAATAACCCCCCCCCCCAAAAAAAGGAAATATAGCCTCAAGTTTGGAGTTTGTAAAAATAAAAACAAAAAATTTATGCTTACATGATCATGGGAGTGTTTTTTTCCCTACATTCCTCAATTGAAATACTTAAATTACATGATGAAAGAGTCACTTGACTTTTAATGGGAAAAAAAAAACACAAAAGAAGAAAATGCCACATAAAAAGCTCCTATACTAATACTCACTTTTGGGGGGGGGGGGGGGGCTACAGGGTCAAAGGATCGCATAGTATTGCCCCTTGCATAAGGAGCTATAGCCATCTACAGACACCTCCTGCACTGCATTTTTAAGCTACCAGTGAAATATGAGCAGTTGCCCATAGCAGCCAGTCAGATTAAATTTTTGTTAATATAAAAGAAAAAAATGATTGGTTGCTATGGGCAACTGCTACGACGATCCTCTGCACAAGCTTTGATATATCTCCCCCTACATTATCATTAACCCCTTCCCTCTCAGGCTATTTTTTATTTTTGCACTTTTGCTTTTTCCTCCTCACCTTCTAAAAATCAGAATACTTTCAAGTTTCCACCTATAGACCCACATGAGGGCTTATTGTTTGCGCCACCAATTTTACTTTGTAACACCATTAATCATTTCACCACAAAATCTACAGCGAAATCAGGAAAAAAATATTAAAAAAAATAAAAAAAGCCATTTTGTAAACGTTGGGGGTTTGCGATTCTACGCAGTGCACTTTTCAGTACAAATGACACCAGATCTTTATTCTGT
The DNA here is from genome assembly GCF_029499605.1 of Hyla sarda. Lineage (NCBI taxonomy): Eukaryota > Metazoa > Chordata > Amphibia > Anura > Hylidae > Hyla > Hyla sarda. Next base: position 274,591,144 of record NC_079194.1, on the reverse strand, counting down.
AGGTCCATACGGTTACAATGATACCTAATTTATATACGGTAGGTTTTATTTAATTTTACTACTTTAAAAAATTATAGCTACATAACTACATGCACCATTTTGGCCTTAAGGACCAGACCAATCTTATTTTTGCATTTTCGTTTTTTCCTCCTCGCCTTCTAAAAATCATAACTCTCTTATATTTCCATCCACAGACCCATATGAGGGCTTGTTTTTTGCGTCATCAATTGTACTTTGTAATGATTTATTTTACCATAAAATTTACGGCGCAATCAAACAAATATTATTTATATGGGAAAATTGAAAAGAAAACTGCAATTTAGCAAATTTTGGAAGGTTTTGTTTTCACACTGTACATTTTCTGGTAAAAATGACATGTTTTCTTTATTCTGTGGGTCAATATGATTAAAATGATCCCCATGTTATATGCTTTTCTATAATTGTACCGCTTAAAAAAAATCTCAAACTATTTTAACAAAATTAGTATGTTTGAAGTTGCCCTATTTTGACCACCTATAACTTTCTCATTCTTCCGTATATGGGGCGATATGAAGGCTCATTTTTTGCGCCATGATCTGTAGTTTTTACCAGTACCACTTTTGCTTAGGTTTAACTTTTTATTAATTTTTTATAAATTTTTTTTTATAAAATGTGACAAAAAAGCAGTAATTTTGGCCTTTTTTTAAATTTTTTTATGTTTACGCCGTTCACCGTACGGGATAATGAACAATATATTTTAATAGTTCATACTTTTACGCACGCGGCAATACCAAATATGTGTATTAATTATTTTTTTAACGCTTTTTTGGGGGTAAAATGGGGAAAAACGGATGTTTTACTTTTTATTGGGGGAGGGGATTTTTCAAATTTGTTTTACTTTTTTATCTTACATTTTTTTTACTTTTTTAATTATATTTTTTATGTCCCCCTAGGGGACTATTCATTGCAATCAGTTGATTGCTAATACTGTGCAGTGCAAAGAATAGGACATAGCACTGCTCAGTATTATCAGTGATCTTCTGCTCGATCGCAGACCAGAGCAGAAGACCCCGGGAGACGGCCATAGCAAGGTGAGGGGACCTCCGGCCGCCATGCTGGATGATCGGATCCCCGCGGCAGCGCTGCGGGCGATCCGATCGTCCATTCAAACTACCGCACTGCCGCAGATCCCGTGATCTGTATTGATCACGGCATCGGAGGGGTTAATGGCGGACATCCGCGCAATCGCGGATGTCCGCCATTACCGGCGGGTCCCTGGCTGCTGATATCAGCCGGGACCTGCCGGGCATGACGCGAGCACCGCTCCGGTGCTCGCTATCATGTCGGCGCGTAAATGTACGTCATGGTGCGCTAAGTGCCACGTCACTATGACGTACATTTACGTCCATTGTCGTTAAGGGGTTAAAATTGTCATCTTCTGACCCCTATAACTTTTTTATTTTTTCATATATGGGGCTATATGAGGGCTAATTTTTTGCGCCGTGATCTGAAGTTCTTATCAGTACCATTTTTGTTTTGATGAGACTTTTTGACACTTTCACACTACAAAAATACCTCCGTTATAAACGCCCGTTATAAAAACCCTGGACTATTTCTTCCGTTCATTCGCATGTCACAAAATAACGGCCGTTATTAATAACGGGTGATAACGGGTTAAAACGGCTATTGGAAAAATCCTGTACTATAATGGGATTTTCTAACGTCCGTTTAACGGCTGATTTCCAGGGTTTTTATAACAGGTGTTTTATGGATAACAAATAAAGAAGAAAGGTTTTACTTATTTTCCACTAAAACAATTGTAATTATTACAGATTTTGCTGCGCATTCCCCAGAGATCACACAAAAGATGTGTAAATTCTGAAAAATATGTAAAAAAAACCAAAACAAAAAAAAACCCTGGTGCTTCTGTTGTAATGCAGTTTGTTGCTGGAGCAGGAAGCTAATGGACGTATGTATTGTTAACATATGCAAAATAACTTTATGAAGCCGTATTATTTTATAGAATTTTTTATTAAAGAATACCTGTCACCAAAAAAACTTTTTATATTTTGTTAAACAATGTATTAGAAACAACTTTCTAATACCATGTGATTAACAAAAATGTATCTTTATATATATTTTTTTACTTTGAAAAACTGACCACTAGGAGTCTCCCTACCATGTCCTGGCTCAGTGATTTCGGACTCATGCCGGCCTGGCAGCATGAGTCTGAACTCTCAGTGCAGCCGGGACACTGAAAAAGCACAGCAGTGCTGTGCACGTCAGGCAGGACAGCCCACAGAGCCTGCCAGCAACCCTACCCCCCCCCTCCCGTGATTTCAAGCAGGACGGCAAATCATGTGGCTAATAGCCCCCCCGGATTATAATCACAGCACAGTAGCAACAGTAGCAACAGGATTTTTGGTGACTGTCTGGTCATGGTCGTAGCTAGAGATGAGCGAACTTACAGTAAATTTGATTCGTCACGAACTTCTCGGCTCGGCAGTTGATCACTTTTCCTGCATAAATTAGTTCAGCTTTCCGGTGCTCCGGTGGGCTGGAAAAGGTGGATACAGTCCTAGGAGACTCTTTCCTAGGAATGTATCCACCTTTTCCAGCCCACCGGAGCACCTGAAGGCTGAACTAATTTACGCAGGAAAAGTCACAACTGCCGAGCCGAGAAGTTCGTGACGAATCGAATTTACTGTAAGTTCTCTAGTCGTAGCCACTTATGGGTCCCACAGTGCAACACGGCAATATCTGGTTGCAGGACTCATGTCAAAGAAAAATTAGCTGTGTAGTCCCCACTTAAAGATGTGCCACGTTTATCACAGTGGTTAACCCCTTAAGGACCAGGCCATTTTACACCTTAGGACCAGAGCGTTTTTTGAACATCTGACCACTGTCACTTTAAACATTGATAACTCTGGAATGCTTTTAGTTATCATTCTGATTCCGAGAGTGTTTTTTCGTGACATATTCTACTTTAACTTAGTGGTAAATTTTTGTAGTAACTTGCATCCTTTCTTGGTGAAAAATCCCCAAATTTGATGAAAAAATTGAAAATTTAGCATTTTTCTTACTTTGAAGCTCTCTGCTTGTAAGGAAAATGGATATTCCAAATACATTTTTTTTTATTCACATATACAATATGTCTACTTTATGTTTGCATCATAAAATTGACAAGTTTTTACTTTTGGAAGACACCAGAGGGCTTCAAAGTTCAGCAGCAATTTTTAAATTTTTCACAAAATTTTCAAACTCATTACTTTTCAGGGACCAGTTCAGGTTTGAAGTGGATTTGAAGGGTCTTCATATTAGAAATACCCCAAAAATTACCCCATTATAAAAACTGCACCCCCAACGTATTCAAAATGACATTCAGTCAGCGTTTTAACTCTTTAGGTTTTTCACAGGAATAGCAGCAAAGTGAATACATTTTCTCCTTTTAATGTACCCCTTGTTACATTAAAAGGAGAAAATGTATACTTGTATGTGTAACCCATTTCTCTCCAGTAAGCACATACCTCATATGTGTATGTAAAGTGTTCGGCGGGCGCAGTAGAGGGCTCAGAAGCGAAGGAGCGACAATGGGATTTTGGAGAGTACGTTTTTCTGAAATGGTTTTTGGGGGGCATGTTGCATTTAGGAAGCCCCTATGGTGCCAGAACAGCAAAAAACCCCACATGGCATACCATTTTGGAAACTAGACCCCTTGAGGAACGTAACAAGGAATAAAGTGAGCCTTAATACCCCACAGGTCTTTCACAACTTTTCCATATGTAAAAAAAAAAAAAAATGTCACTAAAATGTGTGTTTCCCCCCAAATTTCACATTTTTTGCAAGGGTTAATAGCAGAAAATACCCCCCAAAATTTGTAAACCCATCTCTTCTGAGTATGGAGGTACCCCATAAGTTGACCTGAAGTGCACTACAATGCTCAGAAGAGAAGGAGTCATATTTGGCTTTTTGAGAGCAAATTTTGGTCGGGGGGCATGTCGCATTTAGGAAGCCCCTATGGTGCCAGAACAGCAAACCCCCCCCCACATGGCATACCATTTTGGAAACTAGACCCCTTTAGGAACGTAACAAGGAATAAAGTGAGCCTTAATACCCCACAGGGTATTCACGACTTTTGCATTTGTAAAAAAAATATATATTTTTTTCACTAAAATGTGTGTTTCCCCCCAAATTTCAATTTTTTGCAAGGGTAAATAGCAGAAAATACCCCCAAAAATTTGTAATCCCATCTCTTCTGAGTATGGAAATACCCCATGTGTGGACGTCAAGTGCCCTGCGGTCGAACTACAATGCTCAGAAGAGGAGGAGCGCCATTGAGCTTTTGAAGAGTGAATTTGTTTGGAATGGTAGTCAGGGGCCATCTGCGTTTACAAAGCCCCCCGTGGTGCCAGAACAGTGGACCCCCCCCCACACACATGTGACCCCATTTTGGAAACTACACCCCTCACGAAATTTAATAAGGGGTGCAGTGAGTATTTACACCCCACTGGCATTTGACAGATCTTTGGAACAGTGGGCTGAGCAAATGAAAAATTACAGTTTTCATTTTCACGGACCACTGTTCCAAAAATCTGTCAGACACCTGTAGGGTGCAAATGCTCACTGTGCCCTTTATTACATTACGTGAGGGGTGTAGTTTCCAAAATGGGGTCACATGTTGGGGGGGTCCATTGTTCTGGCACTATGGGGGCTTTGTAAACACACGTGGCCTTCAATTTCGGACACATTTTCTCTTCAAAATCCCAATGGCGCTCCCTCTCTTCTGAGCATTGTAGTTCGCCCGCCGAGCACTTTACATCAACATTTGGGGTATTTTCTTACTCAGAAGAAATGGGGTTACAAATTTTGGGGGTCTTTTTTTCCTATTTTGCCTTGTGAAAATGAAAAATTAAGGGTAACACCAGCATTTTTGTGAAAAAATTTTTTTTTTTCATTTTCCCATCCAACTTTAACGAAAATTTGTCAAACACCTGTGGGATGTTAAGGCTCACTATACCCCTTGTTACATTACGTGAGGGGTGAAGTTTCCAAAATGGGGTCACATGTTGGTATTTATTTTTTTTCGTTTATGTCAGAACCGCTGTAAAATTAGCCACCCCTGTGCAAATCACCAATTTAGGCTTCAAATGTACATAGTGCGCTCTCACTTCTGAGCCCTGTTGTGCGCCCGCAGAGCATTTTACGCCCCACATCTGGGGTATATCCGTACTCAGGAGAAATTGCGTTACAAATTTTGGGGGTCTTTTTTTCCTTTTACCTCTTGTGAAAATAAACATTTTTTTTACACTAACAGGCTGGTGTAGACCCCAACTTTTCCTTTTCATAAGGGGTAAAAGGAGAAAAAGCCCCCAAAATTTGTAGTGTAATTTCTCCCGAGTACGAAAATACCCCATATGTGGCCCTAAACTGTTTCCTTGAAATACGACAGAGCTCCAAAGTGAGAGAGCGCCATGCGAATTTGAGGACTAAATTAGGGATTGCATAGGGGTGGACATAGGGGTATTCTACGCCAGTGATTCCCAAACAGGGTGCCTCCAGCTGTTGCTAAACTCCCAGCATGCCTGGACAGTCAGTGGCTGTCCAGAAATGCTGGGAGTTGTTGTTTTGATACAGCTGGAGGCTCCGTTTTGGAAACACTGCCGTACAATACGTTTAAAATTTTTATTGGGGGGGGGGGCAGTGTAAGGGGGTGTATATGTAGTGTTTTACTCTTTATTATGTAAGGAGCTTAATAAAATCTGTAAAAATGTTAAAAAAAATAGCAAAAATTCTAAATGAGAGACAGGTGGCCAAAGAAAGCAAAACTAATCCTAAATATTTTTCTAGATATATAAATGCAAAAAAAAAAACAAGGACAGAGCATGTAGGACCCCTTAATAATGATAATGGGGAGGTTGTCACAGGCGATAAAGAGAAGGCGGAGCTACTGAATGGGTTCTTTAGTTCTGTATATACTAAGGAAGAAGGAGCTGACATTGGCCAGGTCAGTGCTGGTAACACATCATGTAATGTACTGAACTGGCTTAATGCAGAGATGGTACAAGTTAAGTAATATAAATGTAAGCAAATCTCCAGGGCCGGATGGATTACACCCAAGAGTTCTTAGAGAGGTAAGTTCAGTAATATCTGTACCCTTGTTCATGATATTTAGAGATTCTCTGGTGTCTGGTATTGTGCCAAGGGACTGGCGCAAGGCGAATGTGGTGCCAATCTTCAAAAAGGGCTCTAGGTCTTCCCCAGGAAACTATAGACCGGTAAGTCTAACGTGCATTGTGGGTAAATTGTTTGAAGGACTTATGAGGGACTACATACAGGAATACATAGGGGATAATTGTATTATAAGTGATAACCAGCATGGGTTTACTAAGGATAGAAGTTGTGAAACCAATCTAATTTGCTTTTATGAAGAGGTGAGTAGAAGCCTTGACAGAGGAATGGCTGTGGATATAGTGTTTCTGGATTTTGCCAAAGCGTTTGTTACTGTCCCTCACAGACGTCTGACAGGTAAGTTAAGGTCCTTGGGCTTGGAAACTTTAGTTTGTAACTGGATTGAACACTGGCTCATGGATCGTACCCAGAGAGTGGTGGTCAATGATTCGTACTCTGATTGGTCCCCGGTTATTAGTGGTGTACCCCAAGGTTCAGTACTGGGCCCGCTGTTGTTTAATTTATTTATCAATGATATAGAGGATGGTATTAACAGCTCTGTTTCTATCTTTGCAGATGACACCAAGCTTTGTAGCACAGTACAGTCTATAGAGGATGTGCATAAGTTACAAGATGACTTGGATAGACTAAGTGTCTGGGCATCCACTTGGCAAATGAGGTTCAATGTGGATAAATGTAAAGTTATGCATCTGGGTACTAATAACCTGCATGCGTCGTATGTCTTAGGGGGGATTAAACTGGCAGAGTCACTGGATAGAGAAGGATCTGGGTGTACTTGTAGATCACAGACTACAGAATAGCATGCAATGTCAGGCTGCTGCTTCCAAAGCCGGCAGGATATTGTCATGTATCAAAAGAGGCATGGACTCAAGGGACAGGGACATAATACTCCCCCTTTATAAAGCATTGGTACGGCCTCACCTGGAATATGCTGTTCAGTTTTGGTCGCCTGTCCATAAAAGGGACACTGCGGAGTTGGAAAGGGTGCAGAGACGCGCGACTAAACTAATATGGGGCATGGATCATCTTAGCTATGAGGAGCGATTAAAGGAGTTACAATTGTTTAGTCTTGAGAAGAGATGTTTAAGGGGGGATATGATAAACGTATATAAGTATATTAATGGCCCATACAAAAAATATGGAGAAAAACTGTTCCAGGTTAAACCCCCCCAAAGGACGAGGGGGCACTCCCTCTGTCTGGAGAAGAAAAGGTTTAGTCTCAAGGGGCGACACGCCTTCTTTACCGTGAGGACTGTGAATTTATGGAACAGTCTACCTCAGGAACTGGTCACAGAAGGAAAATTTAACAGCTTTAAAACAGGGTTAGATACATTCCTGGAACAAAATAACATTAATGCTTATGAAGAAATATAAAATCAATATCGCGCCACACCCCTACCCTTCAATTCCCTGGTTGAACTTGATGGACGTATGTCTTTTTTCAACCGTACTAACTATGTAATTTAGCCCAAAGTGAAGGAAAACACTGATAATTCTGACCCTTTAATCCTGTGCATTTATTCTGCAGTGTTTAACAACATAAGGTAACAATCCCTGGTAACACATTCGGAGGCCATTTGTGTGTACGGTAAGTAGAACAAAACAACCAACAACCATTAAATATTCACATTTATTTCCTCTGATATTTAGAGGAGTTGAGAGTAGGCCACAGAAATGGTTGACAGTGTTAAAAAAAAAAAAAAAATGGTTTCTGAACCATTAGCACACCACACTGGGTAAACATGTATTGGCTCAGGTTCACCAACCTTCAGACTGACTCCCACTCTTTTTACCACGTTCAATTACGCTTTGCCGCTTCAGGGATTTGTGCACATTACAAAATTGTCATATAATGCTACTTGTCTGGAAAGCTAAACTACAAATACTACCTTCATGAAAATACATGAAAAAAAATGTATATATACACTTATGGGGTTCACATAATAATGCTGTAGACATATGGGGGGAGATTTATCAAAACCTGTGCAGAGGAAAACTTGCCCAGTTGCCCATAGCAACCAATCAGATCGCTGCTTTCATTTTGCAGAGGCCTTGTTAAAAATGAAAGAAGCGATCTGATTGGTTGCTATGGGCAACTGGGCAAGTTTTCCTCTGCACAGGTTTTGATAAGGGAAATCCATATGGCCATTTTGAATGAGCACAGCACAGCTTCCACAGTACAGTGATCCCTCAACTTACAATGGCCTCAACATACAATGGTTTCAACATACAATGGTCTTTTCTGGACCATTGTAAGTTGAAACCAGACTCAACATAAAATGCTACGGTGAAACGTGTCAATGGCCGGAAGAACTGACCAATCAGAATGGGCAATTTACTGGTAAAACACCTGTATTACTGAAGCGTATGCACTGACTGATGTCTGGTAGCGCCCCCTACATTACAGGGAGGTATTACATGTTCTGTACACTTTACCTGTACCAGGGTTAGCTGCTCCTTTAGACATCAGGTGAGGACGACTCCATGTTACTTTTTTAGGACATTGTGTACTGTACAGGATCCTGAAGAAGCTCCTGTCCTCTACATAGACCAGCGTTTCCCAAGCAGGGTGCCCCCAGCTGTTGCAAAGCTACAACTCCCAGCATGCCCGGACAGCCTTCGGCTGTCCGGGCATGCTGGGAGTTGTAGCTTTGCAACAACTTGAGGCTCCCTGCTTGGGAAACACTGACATAGACAGTGATTACAGCTCCCAGCAGATCTTTCTTACTTTTATATGTAAGGATTTGGTTTATCTATATTAGTTATCTACTTATTTTTCTTTAATCCTCACTTTTTCCTATTTTTGGATGACATTTTGGTGCTTTTAGAACCAATTACCAGGTTTCCATAGAGTTCTGGTCTCAACATACAATGGTTTCAACATACAATGGTCGTCCTGGAACCAATTAATATTGTAACTTGAGGGACCACTGTACTTGATATTGCCTACATAGGCACAATGGCTGCAGATTCCAGTGACACACTGAATAGATATGGCTGTACTGTAATATGTGTTCTCTCCTTGAAATATTTACGGTACTACTATGACAACGGTACAGCAAATTGCATCCAGCGTTGGTGCTTCTGGAACATATGACTGTAGAATAACTATATGAATTTCACATATCAATAAAATAGATAATGTCACATAATGACAAACTCCATTGAGGATGAATAAGAACAAATGAAATACCCAAAATAATAAACCTTGTCGTTGAGCGAAGTGGTAATAGAGGATGACGGACACACTTCGACGTTTGGTGCCCACTCTTCAGCTATTTTCGTTCAGTAAAGTGTATATATACATTTTATTTGGCACTGTGCTAGACTTTAGGAAGGCCAATATGTCTTTAGATTAATGATTGAGGGAAGGGGGGGGGGGGGGTAGAGCTGGGGAACAGTCAAGGGCATAAGGGGAAGGTGTTTGGCATTACAGATCACTCTCTCCATAAAGAGCACTGGAGAAGGACATATAATCCAGAGCTCCGGAAACAGTGTCTGCACCGATGTATTTTGTCATGCGGCTGATGCAGTACTCGGCTTGTTCGGGGGGCAGCTCTCTGCGGAGTTCATCAATGGTGATGTAGCTCTGAAAACCAAAGAAGAAAAGTCAGACTGATGGAAATCTGCTTACTATTTATGCTAAAAGAAGACTTTTTTGTTTTTTTTTATTCACCAGAGTGCTATAACTTTTCAGTTTCCCATATGTGTAGTTTTCTTTATAAGTTTTACTAGTTTTGAACAATACAGTGGTCCCTCAACATACGATGGTAATTCGTTCCAAACGACCCATCGTTTGTCAAATCCATCGTATGTTGAGGGATCCGTGCAATGTAAAGTATAGGAAGCTGTACTCACCTGTCCCCGTCGCTCCGGACCAGGTCCTCACCACTCCCGATGCTGTCCCAGGGGCTCCCGATGCTGTCCCGCTGCTCCGGTGTCTTCTTCGCGATCCTCCGGTGTCTTGCGCATCTTCTGCAGGGTCCGGGCCTCGCTTTCTGGTGACGTTATTATGCTGCGGCGCCGGCGCGGCGTGCGTAGTGACGTAATAACGACGCCAGAAAGCGAGGCCCGGACCCTGGAGAAGATGCGCAAGACACCGGAGGATCGCGAAGTGGACCCGGAGCAGCGGGAATAGGTAAGCGAACCTGCCAGGGATGCTTAAACTGCTATCCGACAGCAGCTTAAGCATTTTGCGCTGTCGGATAGCAATTAATGCGATGGCCCCTACATATAAAAGCATCGTATGTCGATGCTGAGATCGACATGCGATGGCCTCTGAGAGGCCATCGTAGGTCGGGGGGTTACTGTACTATCATAGTCATAACTTTTTCTTTTTTACATTGATATAAATTGATTTAACTATTGGAAATGGAAATAAACAACTCTTAGGGTATGCTCACACTGAGGAATTGGGGCAGAATTGTTACTTTTCCACAAGAACTCACAGAGATTTTGTGCGGAATTGGCGCGGAAATCGCATGGAAATGCAGGTTTCATGCGGAGGAGGAGTATCAAGTATTTCTATTCATAAAATTTTTATTTTTTTTTTAATGCGGAAATTCCGCGCCAATTCCATGCCAATTCCTGCGCGGAAATGCTTCTGACTAAAAAAAAAAACTAACATTGATCTCTATGGGAGAATGACGCTGATTCCGCCTGAAAGAAAGAACATGTTCTTTCTTCAAGCGGAACAGACTTCCTCGTCAGAATTCTGCTTGAGGAAATTCCTCAGTGTGAACTGAGGGGCAGAAATTCTGTACAACTCTATGGGGTATGGCACTGCTGAATGAATTGGAGAGGAAAAAGCGAGCAGATTCCTCTCCAATTCCTCAGTGTGAACATACCCTTAGGCTAAGTTTCCACTTGGTTTTCTTTCTGGCAGTTTTTGGAAAACCGCCACTGCAGTTTTTGAGCCAAAGTCAGAAGTGGATCCATAAGGGAGGAAGCGTATAAATCCTTCCTTTATATTTCCAATTCCTTTTGAATACACTTCCGGCTTTGACTCAAAAACTGCACTGGCAGATATCCAAAAACTGCCAGAAAGAAAACCAAGTGGAAACCTAGCCTGAAGAGTAGAGATGAGCGAACTTACAGTAAATTCGATTCGTCACGAACTTCTCGGCTCGGCGGTTGCTGACTTTTCCTGCATAAATTAGTTCAGCTTTCCGGTGCACCGGTGGGCTGGAAAAGGTGGATACAGTCCTAGGAAAGAGTCTCCTAGGACTGTATCCACCTTTTCCAGCCCACGGGAGCACCTGAAAGCTGAACTAATTTATGCAAGAAAAGTCATCAACTGCCGAGCCGAGAAGTTCGTGACGAATCGAATTTACTGTAAGTTCGCTCATCTCTACTGAAAAGGTTTTTGTTTGCCATTTTTTCCTTTCTTTTACCTCGTCCATAATGCAGTTTAAATAATGTGTTAAAGGGGTATTCCAGTGAAAAAAAAATTTTTCATATCAACTGGCACCAGAAAGTTAAACAGATTTGTAAGTTACTTCTATTTAAAAATCTTAATCATTCCAGTACTTATCAGCTGCTGAAGTTGAGTTGTTCTTTTCTGTCTGTCTCAGGAACTGTCCAGAGTAGGAGCAAATCCCCATAGCAAACCTCTCCTGCTCTAGACAGTTCCTGAGACAGACAGAGGTGTCAGCAGAGAGCACTGTAGTCAGACAGAAAAGAACAACTCAACTTCAGCAGCTTATAAATACGGGTAGGATTAAGATATTTTACTAGAAGTAATTTACAAATCTGTTTAACTTTCTGGAGCCAGTTGATGTGAAAAAAATAGTTTTTCACTGGAATACTCTTTAATTTTATGGTACGGGTGGTTTGATAGAATATACGTGTGTTTTATACTGTGCACTTCATTTTTAATCCCACTAGCCCATACAACCAATCAGATCTTTTCTTTAATTTTCAAAAAGGCCTCTCAAAAATTTTACAAGCAATCTGATTGGTTGCTATGGGCAACTGGTCAACTTTACTTCTGTACAGGTTTTGATACATTAATATGTCAGTATGGCAAAGCATAATTGCCTGTTGATTGGAAACTTCATCCTCAATCTACCTAAATGCTACAATTGCTATTGGCATCTGGGGTGGTGGTGGTGTGTGAAATAGCCATGAAATAGCCGAGATAGCCAAGGTACCGTATATACTCGAGTATAAGCCCAGTTTTTCAGCACGATTTTTCGTGCATAAAACGCACCCCTCGGCTTATACTCGAGTGAACTCTCCGCCTGTCGATCCCTTCTCAGTGGTCTTCAACCTGCGGAACTCCAGATGTTGCAAAACTACAACTCACAGCATGCCCCGACAGCCATCGGCTGTCCGGGCATGCTGGGAGTTGTAGTTTTGAAACATCTGGAGGTCCTCAGGTTGAAGACCACTGCGGCCTTCGTCATCATCCAGACCCACCTTTTGTTTTCTACTCCCCTCCCCTTAGTGGGAAGGAAGGGTGAGCTGGTCCGGGCCATCTATGCTGCAGGGACCGTCCGGTGGGGAGGGTTAGTCGTTCTGGGCTGTCCATATTCACCGGGAGGCCCTCTTCTCCACTCCGGGCCTGCCCTGGACTAGTGACGTTGCCTTGACGACGACGCACAGGGACGTCCGTGCGCAGCAGACGTTCGTCATGTCCCTGCGTATGAACGTCCCTGTGCATCGTTGTCAAGGCAATGTCACTAGTCCAGGGCAGGCCCGTAGCGGAGAAGAGGGCCTCCCGGTGAAGACGGTGGCCGATGGCTGTCTGGGCATGCTGGGAGTTGTAGTTTTGCAACATCTGGAGGTCCGCAGGTTGAAGACCACTGATGAAGGGATTGACAGGCGGTGATGATGAAGGGGGGGGGATGATGACGAGAGTGATGATGAGGGGGTGTTAATGACGGGGGTCTGGATGATGACATGGGGGGATGATGTATTTCCCACCCTAGGCTTATAGTCGAGTCAATAACTTTTCCTGGGTTTTGGGGGTGAAATTAGGGGCCTCGGCTTATATTCGGGTCGGCTTATACTCGAGTATATACGGTAGGTTTCCCTGATCTCAGCCATTATTGTAGGAGCCCGGCTGTCAATTACATCTGTGTGATTATCATATATTTTTTAAAGTGTACATCATGGTTGCTTCATGTACAGTAAAGCCATCTATAGCATAAAGTTACTTTCTTAGTATGACAAATTGACGTTATTAGTCTGAGAAATTAAACACACAATTCTGGGCTTGTTTATGTCTCTACTGACCTTATCTGATGCCAAGATCTTGAATGAGGCCATAACTTGTTCAGCAGTGTCTGTTTCTGCTGTCTCCCGGGTCATGAAGTCAATGAAGGCCTGGAAGGTCACAACTCCTGTGTTGTTGGAGTCAACCAATGTCATGATGCGAGCAAACTCAACCTCACCCTAAGATATGAAGAAACCATATTAGAATTGTTTATACGTTGACAAAAACAGAACTTTCAAACTTGTGTACTATTATTCCGTTTTTTGGTCAACGTCTTACCAGATCATAACCCATGGAGATCAGGCAAGCACGGAAGTCATCAGGATCCATCATGCCATTCCTCTTCTGTAGGTAAAAGAGAACAATATGTATTGTTATCTCAAAAAATCTTTAAAATAACCCACATGTTACTGCAGAGGTCGAAGGTTCTTATGAACATAAACAGATAAACAGCTTGTTCCTCCCTATTCTTAAATAAATGAGATTATAATATTTACAAGGGTGTACTAGCACAATGGCAGACCATGAGGCTGCTCTGGGGGCCTTGAAGAAAAGGGACACAGCCCCAGTTAGTTGAATTCCTTTTTCTATTGGCGAAAAAACGGTGCAGAACTGCTCTTTCCAGTTATCTGCATTGTCAACAAATGAGAAGGCTAAACTTTGACCCGTATCCAGTTTTGTGGCCGGACCTAAAACCATTGTATACTACGGTTTTAGGTTCGGTCACAAAACTGGATACGGGTCAAAAATGAGCCGACGAGAGTCACTGTTTGACTATGGTCGGCTAATTAAAGTGAATGGAGTTTAGCGCTGGTCAGGCTGGGGTACGGGAGCGCCCGGTTTGCCCCTCCCCCAGCCGGATCCGGCACCCGTAGTGTAAAACCGAGATGTGAATGCAGCCTAAGATGGGGAAATTGACCAATGAGTCATGGAAAGAGTCATGAAAAGAGAAATAAAACAAAATAAAAAACAGACCTTGGGGACAAAATCATACACCATAATAAGGGGCCCAGTTTAACCTTTGCTATGGGGCCTGTTCTCTCCAATGTATGCCACTGAATACTTATGTATATTATTACTTCTAGAGCAGCAACGTAAGACTGTTTTAAACTATACGTACCTAAATATTGTTTAATGCAAAAAAATTATAAGAATAATGTTTATATTTTTAGCTCTTGTTGATAGGGAGCGCTCACCCTATCAAAGTGGTTGAATGATGCACGGAACTCGTTCATCTGTTCTTGGCTGATGCCCTTAGCATCGCGGGTCAGAATCTGGTTTTCAACTTCATTGATGGTCCTAGCAATTGTAGTGAGGAGTTGCTCCCATCCCACACGAATGTGCTGAGGAAAAGGCAGAAAGCAATATAAAATAATGTGAATGGAACAAATCAATATTTGGAGCAAAACTATATTTAGCCAACTTGATTGACTATAAAGAATGGTCATTTAAAATACAGATAAAAACTTATCTAAAACCAGACTTACCGGGTGCTCGAATACCATAATGTTTCCTTCAAAGATTCTTTCAAAGGGTTTGTCTGTCTTGGACAATCTGTACAAAGGATCTCCTAACATAACTCTTTAGTGGTCAGCTATAATTTAATGAAGGATCTGGCAGTAGGTGTTCGATAACCCAGTGCCACCACATGGAAATGAAGTATTACACATGAATAGCCTAGGTAATAGGCTGAGTAAGGCACAGATAAGCCAGGTCCTCCAAACTAAAGATGGCTGTAAATGTTGGCACCCCTGAAATTTTTCAAGAAAATGAAGTATTTCTCACAGAAAAGGATTGCAGTAACACATGTTTTGCTATACACTTGTTTATTCCCTTTGTGTGTACTGGAACTAAACCAAAAAAGGGAGGAAAAACTCAAAAAATGGGCTGGACAAAATTATTGGCACCCTTAACTTAATATTTGGTTGTACACCCTTTGGAAAAAATAACTGAAATCAGTCGCTTCCTATAACCATCAATAAGCTTCTTACACCTCTCAGCCGGAATGTTGGACCACTCTTCTTTTGGAAACAGCTCCAAGTCTCTCTTCTTGGAAGGGCGCCTTTTCCCAACAGCAATTTTATGATCTCTCCACAGGTGTTCAAGGGGATTTAGATCTGGACTCATTGCTGGCCACTTCAGAACCCTCCAGCACATTGTTGCCATCCATTTCTGGGTGCTTTTTGATGTATGTTTGGGGTCATTGTCCTGGTGGAAGACCCAAGTTCTTGGATGCAAACCCAGCTTTCTGACACTGGGCTGTACAGTGCAACCCCAAATCCGTTGGTAATCTTCAGATTTCATGATGCCTTGCACACATTCAAGGCACCCAGTGCCAGAGGCAGCAAAACAACCCCAACACATCATTGAACCTCCACCATATTTCACTGTAGGTACTGTGTTCTTTTCTTTGTAGGCAATTTTTGGTAAATAGTAGAATGATGTGCTTTACCAAAAAGCTCTGTCTTGGTCTCATCTGTCCACAAGACGTTTTACCAGAAGGATTTCGGCTTACTCAAGTTTTTGGCAAAATGTAGTCTTGCTTTTTTATGTCTTTGTGTCAGCAGTGGGGTCCTACTGGGTCTCCTGCCATAGCATTATGTTACGGTGAGCGCTCCATCCGGTCACACTGGCCATGAGCACTCTCTCCATCTGTCCTCTGGCGGGTCCAGGATTTGCATCGCGGGACGTGCCCGCATGCGAATTTCGGGCTGTCACTCACTTTTTTCTTCTGCTATTTCCTCCGTACTCTCTCATCGCTGGCGTGTGCGCCCCGCCTCCGAGGGCGCGCTCGCACCAGAGCTCTGAGTTTTAAATGGCCAGTGTGCCCTTGATTATTGTTTGCACCTGTCCCTTCTCTATAAGTATGTGCACCTCCCACAATCCCTTGCCGGATCTTTGTGTGCCCAGTGCCCTAGAGAAAGCATTTATTGTGTCTTGCCTTACCGTGTTCCTGACCTACCCGCTCCGGGCCCTGACCTTGCTCCTTTGCCGCCTGCCTTCTGACCCCTTGCTACCTCCCTGTTCTCGCTCCCATGCCACCTGCCCTGACCTTCTGCTATCCTGACTGCGAGTTTTCATATTCCTCCTGTGCCACGTCTTCTACTCAGCAGCCTGTGTGGATGAGTCGTGTCAGGAGTAGCAACCTGGGTGCCGTCTGCTGCAGCAAGTCCATCCCGCTTTCCGGCGAGCTCTGGTGAAAACCAGCGACATCTTAGACTCCGCTCCCTGACACGGCCCAAGCCATCATCCACACAGGCTCAGCAGATCTACTCCTTCCTTGCCACTTACATGTTTCATTTCATTTAAATGTCGATGGATAATTTGCGCTGACACTGATGCTCCCTGAGCCTGCAAGACAGCTTGAATATCTTTGGAACTTGTTTGGGGCTGCTTATCCACCATCCAGACTATCCTGCATTGACACCTTTCATCAATTTTTCTCTTCTGTCCATGCTCATGGAGATTAGCTACAGTGCCATGGGTTTCAAACTTCTTGATAATGTTGCACACTGTGGACAAAGGCAAATCTAGATCTGTGGAGATGGACTTGTAACCTTGAGATTGTTGATATTTTTCCACAATTTTGGTTCTCAAGTCCTCAGAAAGTTCTTTTCTCCTCTTTCTGTTGTCCATGCTTAGTGTGGCACACACAGACACACAATGCAAAGACTAAGTGAACTTCTCTCCTTTTTATCTGCTTTCAGGTGTGATTTTTATATTGACCACACCTCTAACTTGCTCCAGGTGAGTTTAAAGGATCATCACATGCAATGTTATTTTTCCACAATTTTGAAAGGGTGCCAATAATTTTGTCCAGACCATTTTTGGAATTTGGTGTGACATTTGCTTTTTTCCCTCCCTTTTTTGGTTTAATTCCAATACACAGAAAAGGAATAAACGTGTATAGCACAACATGATGTGTTACTGCAATCCTTTTCTGTGAGAAATACTTTATTTTCTTGAAAAATTTCAGGGGTGCCAACATTTACGGCCATGAATGTAACCGCTAGGATCCCTTGAAATCTTGAGAATGGGGACCCGTATTTCCTGTTGGAATGTAGGGGCAGTCATGCATCTACACTACTGCTCCATTCATTCTCTATGGGAGCTGCTGCAGACAGGTCTCATAGAGAATGAATAGAGTACTGGTGTGCAAATCATTTGTATAGCGACTCATGTCCCTATTCTCGAGATCACAGGGGCCACGACAGTCTGACTCCCGGCAATTATACACTTATCCCCATCCTGTGCATAAGGGGTAAGTCTTATTTTTATCCAATACATTTGTAATGTTTATGGCAGAACAGCAGAATACAAAGCAAATAATTTGCTGATCATAGATATATTGTAGTTAAAGGGGTACTCCGCCCCTAAACATCTTATCCTCTATCCCAGGGGTCCTCAAACTTTTTCAACACGGGGCCAGTTCACTGTCCCTCAGACCGTTGGAGGGCCGGACTATAGTTAAAAGAAAAAAAACTATGAACAAATTCCTATGCACACTGCATATATCTTATTTTGAAG
Organism: Hyla sarda; assembly: GCF_029499605.1. Classification (NCBI taxonomy): domain Eukaryota; kingdom Metazoa; phylum Chordata; class Amphibia; order Anura; family Hylidae; genus Hyla; species Hyla sarda. Next base: position 274,573,230 of record NC_079194.1, on the reverse strand, counting down.
TGAAGAAACTAAACGGGAACAAATTCAACATTTAAAATGAAGAATAAGTAATATATATATACAGTGCTACAAAAACAATATACCAGCAATAACTTTGCCTACACAGAGACATACAGACTGCACTGCCCATCAATGCAGTCTGATCAATGCCCATCAATGCAGTCTGATTGGTGGAACTCCGCTTTTACCCCAGGCTCTCACTGGTGCGGGTGCCCTTTAACAGAGAGGCCTACCCAAACTATATAGGGGGCTCCATATAATTTGGGTAGGCCCCTCTGTTAATAGTTGCCCCCATAGTTGTGGTAGGCAAAACGATCTGTGCCCTTCACATATAGCAATAATGCCCCATCATGTGCCACCACATATAATAATAATAATAATAATACTTATGAACTGTTCTGTGCCCCCCACATAGTAATTAAGTCAGTCCTGTTCCCCTCACATAATAATGTCCTTTATCCTGTGCCCCTAACATATAATGCCCCTGTCCTGCCCCCTCAGGGGGCATTATATTGAGGGGCCATGAGGGGGCAATATATGTGAGGGGCACAGCACAGGGGGCATTATATGTGTGAGGCACATGACAAGGGGCCCTCTTGTCATGTGTCCCTCACATATAATGCCCCCTGTCATGTGCCCCTCACTTATAATGCTCCCTGCCATGTTTCTCTCACATTAAATGTCCCCTTTTATGTGCCCTAAGTTCCATAATGCCCTGTGTACTATATAGTGCACCTGTGGTGTTTCCTACAGCTTACCACACACACACTCTCTCTCTGTCTCACACACACAAACTCACACACACACTCCCTTACACTCACACTCCGTAGGATCTTACCAAAAGATAGACTTAGCTAGCCCAGCCTACAGCTTACTTGAACTGTGCGAGCTGCGGGGACGTGATTTCCTGGCACCGGCCGCTCTGCAGGGGATCGCGTCCCCGCCGCTCACACGCTGCTGCAAGCAAGGAGCAAGCAGCGTGTGAGAAAGATGGGTGAATAGTGGAGCGGGAGCTTAAAGCTCCCGCTCCACCTTGCTAGAGTATGGGGGGGGGGCAATTGCCCCCTCCTGGATCCACCATTGGATGGCGGCCCTGCCCGTCAGGCCGGATAGATGTCCTCGGCAGGCCACATGTGGCCCGCGGGACGTAGTTTGAGGACCCCTGCTCTATCCAAAGGATAGGGGAGTAGATGTCTGATTGTGGGGGTCCGGCTGCTGGGACCCCGTGAGATCTCCGGCGCGGCACCAAAGTCATCCGGTGTACCAAGTGAACTCTACTTCGTGCCGGATGACGGGCAACCACAGCCTTCACGCGCCCTCCATTCATGTCTTTGGGAGGAGGCGTGACCACTCTGTATTAGCCGTCATGTCCCCTCCCATAGACATGAATGGAGGGGGTGTGGTGTGATGTCACAAACATGGAAGCTCCAAGCTTCCATGTTCAGAACACCACAGTGCCGGCCCAGAGATTTCGGCGGGTTCCAGCAGCCGGACCCCCGCGATCAAACATCTTATCCTCTGGATAGGGGATGAGATGTCTAGGGGCGGAGTATCCCTTTAATTGGCAGAAATAACATCACAGCTTAGTTTACTCCTTAAAGATTGGTAAGACATTTCTAAATTTCCTTACCTCCATACTGTAGTTGGTGTGTTTGTTGTCAAAGATCAGAGACTCTTGGATGAGTTGATGATCTCCCTCAAGTTTATCAATGTTGGTCTTGTAGGAGATAATATTCTGTTCATATTGCTTAAGGTGGTTCATCTGGTCTTCCAGAGAACTGCTAATGTCCACAGATATGCGACCAATCTCCTAAATATAGGTAAGTAAACAGAAATGCCAAAATTATGAAAAGTCATAATGACCAATAACACGTTTTCCAACAAAATACCATGCATATTCTCAGCAAGAAACACTTTCCTTACTTCGTATTAGGATAGCCAAACATGCACATGTGATCATTTTCCAATCCAGGGTATATAATCAAGTGCATTTGGCTGTTTCTGGACCTTTTATTTGCATTATAGGAAAATGATCACACATTATCAGACATGGCTAAATGATCATTTTATTGTTGAAAACCCACTTTAAACTACTGGATGTTACGAGCTCCTACTGGTATTCAACTGATATGGACATTTGGGAGGAGCATTTTAGAGCATGTCCTTTTCAGCTAGATGCCAGACACAACAAACTCTGAGGAAAGTAGTTGTATTTAGGGAGCTCTTAACACCTTGTATAACACATAATGGGGTTTATTTACTAAGTGTGGAGTGGAGTTTTCTTTGTGGGTTTTGATTCCCGACAGGTATTTTCCCAAGGTATTTACTAATGTTTCCCTACGTTTTGCTTTTTTTTTGCAATGTTTTTCCGAGCTAAAATCCAACACATTTTATGTGGAAACCTTAGTAAATATGTTGGTATTTTCTCCCGTGGCCACGTCCTTTTTTTTTTATTTTTCTTTCTTTTGGTCGCAAATTGTGTTGCACGGAATGTGCGACACTATTTGGGCGCAAAACCCGAGAAAAAACAGCCGGGATTACGTTAGTAAATAACCCCCAATGTTATAGATTTCCTTGTTTAAGGCTATGGCCACATGTAACAAAAATTTTGCATACAATACATACACTGTATGCATTGCCACTCGCTACATTTGTTGGGCCAAGGGTAAGTGTACAGTAGTCCATCAAGTTCAACCTATATCCCTAATGAGTACCTACTGAGTTGATCCAGAGGTGTAACGCTGAGCGCTCTGGGTCCCGCTGCTTCCCCGGAGCGCTCGCGGCTTTACTCTGCTTGCAGCGCTCCGGTCGGCGCTGCTGACCGAGAGCGCTGCTACCCTGTCACCGGAAGGGATGCGATCCACGAGTCGGGACGTGCCCGCTCACGGATCGCATCCCATGTCTCTTCTCACCTGCCCCATCCTTCCTCTGTCCCGGCGCGCGCGGCCCCGCTCTCTAGGGTGCGCACGCGCCGGCTCTCTGAAATTTAAAGGGCCAGTGCACCACTAATTGGTGCCTGGCCCAATCAAGTTCAATCACTGTTTTCCCTATAAAACATCACTTCCCCTTCCTGTCCCTGCTGGATCTTGTTGCCTAGTGCCTAGTGAAAGCGTTCCAGTGTGTCCTTTGCCTGTGTTTCCAGAATCTTTGCTGTTGCCCCTGACTACGAACCTTGCCGCCTGCCCTGACCTTTCTGCTACGTCTGACCTTGCCTTGCCTCGTCCTTTTGTACCGCGCCATCTCAGCTGCCAGAGAGGTTGAGTCGCTACTGGGTGGAACGACCAGGGGGTTACCTGCCGCAGCAAGTCCATCCCGCTTTGCGGCGGGCTCTGGTGAATACCAGTAACCCCTTAGACTCCGTTCCCCTGGTACGGCCCACGCCATCACCTCTCTGGCACAGAGGATCCACTTCCAGTGTCCTCACCCTCCGCCAGTCCGGATCCTGACAAGAGGAAGGCAAAACCCTCATCTTAGAGGTAAAAATTCCTTCCCAACTCCAAATATGGCAGTCAGAATAAATCCCTGGATCAACATTCTGTCCCTATAAATCTAATATACATAACCAGCGATGTTATTACAGTGCAAACTGTATCCCACACCAGTACAGGAACTTGGAGTTTGAGCATAAGTAGGAGTCTCTGCTCCTGTACATATAGTACATTTTAAAAGTTAAAAAAGTAAATGTATTTTAATTTTCAGTTGTGCATTTTGCTGTAGATCTGCAACATATCCAAAGCAAAATTCACAACATCTGTGGACCTATTACAGATTTTGCCTTACCCATTAAAGTCAATAGGGAAAATTTGCAATAAATACACAGCATGTCCGCAATGAGCAGGCTGCATATTTAAAGGAGTTATCCAGGAAAAAACTTTTTTTATATATCAAATGGCTCCAGAAATTTAAACAGATTTGTAAATTATTTCCATTAAAAAATCTTAATCCTTTCAGTACTTATGAGCTTCTGAAGTTAAGGTTGTTCTTTCCGGTCTAAGTGCTCTCTGATGACACGTGTCTTGGGAACCGCCCAGTTAAGAAGAGGTTTGCTATGGGGATTTGCTTCTAAACTGGGCGGTTCCCGAGACACGTGTCATCAGAAAGCACTTAGACAGACTGGAACAACCTTAACTTCAGAAGCTCATAAGTACTGAAAGGATTAAGATTTTTTATAGAAGTAATTTACAAATCTGTTTAACTTTCTGGAGCCATATATATATAAAGTTTTTTCCTGGATAACCCCTTTAAAATTTGTTCTAACTGCAGGTCTATTTCAGTTGCAGATTTTTTCCACAGCATGTGGGTGAGATTTACAAAGATGCATCAATTTAGCTGGTACTGTAAACGCATATCTGCAGCATTTCTGCCATGTGTGACTGTAGTCTAAAGGATCTTGCAACAGTGGAACATTAATTAAGTATTTAGAGGATGATGCATTAATCCTTACATATCGCTACCAAAGCTTTGATGTTGTAGAACCAACCTCTATCTTGGTCTGGATCCAGGGCCCAATGACATTGGCTTGTGCTGCAAATTGACGACGCAGGCGTTCATTAGCCTGTTGACGGGCAAGCTCCTCCTGCAGGATTTGGTCTCTGTGGGGAACCAGTTGTTTCACCTATTAAAAGAAAAAAAAAAGGTTTAATTATTTAAAGCATTACTGTCATTAGAAACAACTTTTTTTTCCATCCTTAAAAACAAAGCATTTTCCTAATATACTTCACAAAAAAAAAGTTTGGTTGCTAAAGATGTGAAAACAGGTTTTAAAAAATGGCCACTAGGAGTCTCTGTCTTTTTAATTTTGCAAACGAACCCTGAAAATTCAGCTTTTTTGGTCCATTAAAAAAAGGACCGAAACATCTAAGGGGACGGGGGAAGGAGGTGTGGTATCTCCATTCTGTGCCTCAGAACACAGAAAAGATGGAAAACACTTTTTTTTTTTATATATATATATATATATATATATATATCAACTGGCTCCAGAAAGTTAAACAGATTTGTAAAGTACTTCTATTAAAAATCTTAATCCTTCCAGTATTTATCAGCTGCTGTATGCTTCAGATGAAGTTATATAGTTCTTTTCTGTCACAGTGCTCACTGCTGCCACATCTGTCTGTGTCAGGAACTGTCTAGAGTAGGAGCAAATCCCCATAGCAAACCTCTACTGCTCTGAACAGTTCCTGACACGGACAGATGTGTCAGCAGAGAGCACTGTGGTCAGACTGAAAAGAACAACTCAACTTCCTCTGTAGCATACAGCAACTGATAAATACTGGAAGGATTAAGATTAAATAGAAGTAATTTACAAATCTGTTTTTCTTTCTGGCACCAGTTGATTTGAAAAAAGAATTGTTTTCCACTGGAGTACCCCTTTAAGAAGAGAAGCATTCACATGCACAGTGACAAACAATACAAGGTTTTAAACTATTATTTATATGCAAAATGGTCATTTTATGAACTTATTTCTTATGTATTTGCACCATATAGGTTCCAAATGGCTGCTTTAGGGTTATACATAAGCATTCATTTTGGTTACAAAGCTGTAGAAATGTAAAAATCTTTATTTTTTGGCACAAAATGCAAGTTTGTCTTCTTTCCTCACACCATATAGTTTTACATGGCTGCATAAGAGTCATATAGAACATGCATTTAGGCAGAAAACTTTGCAAATGTAAAAAGGTTTGTGCAGCCCTCATGACAGGGGGGAGGGAGGGGAAGGAGAGGAGGGAGGGGGAGGGGAGGAGCTCATCATGCTCCAGGGGAAATGCCCCCCAGCCTCTCAGAGAAATTCAGAAAGACTCATCACAGTAATACATAGATCAAATGGTATTTTACATATTAACACATGCATATAATTATACATACAGGTCATAGGGCACATTACTACACTGATTTAAACATTTTTTTTCTTAATAATGACAGTAACACTTTAAACTTCTAAAATATTCCATAAAGATTCATATAGTTCTTTTATTCTTTGTTCACTTACCGACTCCCACTTATTGGCAATATCAAGGTGGGTTAGGACGGTGTATGGGTTAATTCCAGATAACTTAATTCCGTAAGTCTGAGCAATTTTCTGAATTTCAGCCTGGATGCCCAAAATTGAAATTTTTTCCTTGTCAGCCTCAGGAAGAGTGGCCTTGAACTGTTCATGTGCTGTAATGAGGCTCTACAATTAAAAAAATAAATCAAGCCGATATAATAAATGTCGCTGTGATAAAAAGCAGAACATAGAACATACAACAATACAAAATAAATAAATCCCTCCCCAGATTTCCTCCTTTACTATTCTTATTACCTTTGATCATTTTGATCTCTTATTTCAATCAAAACTGTTATATATATATATATATATATATATTATTTTTTTTATATATATATATATATATATATATAAAAAAAAATAAAGAAAGCTTGTGTGTCCCTTAAAGGGGTACTTCGCTGCTCAGCATTCGGAACAAAATGTTTCGAACACTTAGAGCCAGCGCTGGGGCTTGTGCCATCACGGCCCCGCTCCCCTTGTGACATCACATCCTGCCCCCTCCATGCAAGTCTACGGGAGGGGACGTGGCGGCCACCACGCCCCCTCCCATAGACTTGCATTGAGGGGGCGGGACATCACAAGTGGACCCCCCCACCCCACCCCGGCTCTAAGCGTTCGGAACATTTTGTTCCAAATGCTGAGCAGCGGAGTACCCCTTTAAGTATTTTGGGATCCAAGGATTTTAATTTAAAAAAAAACTATATCTGAATCTGCTTAGCTCCTTCTGCTCTATAAGATAATGCCTGGGCAGAATGGACTGCATTTTCACTGTGACAGGTTCCCTGACTTAACTGACTAAACTCAGAATTGAAAAAATTTTTTATATTTGTAGAACCAAAAATAATAATATTGTTTTTCTTGAAAATTCTCCATTTAATAGTTTACATATAGAAATATATAATATTATCCCTATAGCCATACAATTTAATCTTGAAGAAAAATATACAGAGGGGCCAGCACTTCATTGGAAGCAGCTTTATTGAAGATACATCATACCATAAAAATGACAGTCAGTCAGACATGTTTCGAGCGCTTGCGCCCTTCCTCGGTCACCGAGGAAGAGCGCTTGTGCTCGAAACATGTCTGACTGACTGTCGTTTTTATGGTGTGATGTATCTTCAATAAAGCTGCTTCCAACAAAGTGCTGGCCCCTCTGTATATTTTTCTCCAATATTGGATGCCTTGCCGGGCACCGGTCCGAGCACCGTACATCAGGGAAGGTGAGCTGGATCATTCACTTGTTTGTTGCATATATAATCTACATTGAGTCTGTACAGTCCAGAACTACCTACAGATTTCTGCTGGTTGCTGTTAGTACCAGTCTGTCCTATGTTCTTATATAAGAGTTAGACTTCCTTGACCTTCTCCTCACCTGAATCTCTTCGATACTGTGTACAATGAACATATCCTGCAGATCTTCTGAAGCGCCATCCATCCAGTTGTTAAATGGAGCCGCTCTCTTGGCAAACTCCAGATACAGCTGATCAATGGTTTCCAAGAGCTTCTCTACACGCTGGGAAGAAACACCATCACTGTTAGTTTTTATTTCTTTACAGTTCCTTAGCATTAAGTTTATTTCTGGTTATTCTACCTCAAGAGCATCTCTCCTCTTTTGCGTGAGAGTACCAAGAGTGTCCCACTGGTCGCAGATTCCCTGGCAGCGGCTATTGACAGCGGCAGCATCATGGTAGTCAAGCTCACTGTGGAGGCACATTATATTATGGAGTATTATATGGTTTTCCTAAAGCAGTGCTCACAGACTTTGATCTTTTTTCCTCCACTTTAACCAATTTACTTCACAATTTAGTCATACAGTATATTTATAAACTGTAATGTATTTATCTTAACTCACTTCAGCTCCTGAGCAATGGCTGCAATCTGCTCCACACGGTCCTGGTGGGCAGCCAGGTCACTCTCAAAAGCCTCATGTTTGCGCACAAGGGCTCTGATTTCCATGAGAGAAGCTGATTCGTAATCTCTCTGAGACAGCAGTTCTTCCTTACCTGCACAGAACAAAAGCAGATGAGATATCAGAGGTAATGCATCAAGTCTTCAATATGGTCATGGCACTTATAGGGGTTGTCACCAGCCAGCCTAATAAAACAATAAAAGCTTTAACTCACCTCCCTTCCCCCCTTGTAGCCTCCAGTATCAGGGTTCCCATCACTGACCGCAGCGGTGTCCCGCCTTAGCCAGTCATTGGTGAGCGGCACTGTTAATTCCCCGGCTGCAGATGCTACGATCTACCGGCCATAGACAGAGCGCCCCAAAGGGAGCGAGGAAGGTGAGTTAAAGGTTTTGTTAGGCAGGATGGGAATATGTTAAATGTATGACACATCCCATCCCTATACATCAGTAGTGGACAACCAGCAGCCAACTACAGATTTTACATAATCAGCACTATTAAAGATGTTTTGCCATATATATATATATATATATATATATATATATATATATATATATATAGGGAAATCGATAGGGTCTAGTGATGAGAGTCGAACAGTTAGAGCCCCCAGTTCGAAGAAGAGAACATAAGATATTAATGGGAATCTGTCACCAGTTTATAGTGTCACTTAAAACGTACTTATCAGATCCCACTGAAAAGAAAAGAAAAACTGTTGTATGTTACTCAGTACCTCATCCTGATCATGTATATCTCTATCCACCATATTTAACAAAAAAAATTGCATATTAACACTTCTCAGTGTCTTTTCCATCTTGTCAAATGGAGGAGTCCTTCTCTTGCCTGCACTGTTAGATATAAAAATAAAAAAGATGCCTTAAAGGGGCCCTCCGCTGCTCAGCGTTTGGAACAAACATGTTCCGAACGCTGGAGCCAGCGCCTGGAGCTCGTGACGTCATAGCTTCACCCTCTCATGATGTCACACCTTGCCCCCTCAATGCAAGTCTATGGGAGGGGGCGTGACAGCCATCAAGCCCCCTCCCATAGACTTGCATTGAGGGGGTGGGGCGTGACATCATGAGGGTGTGTGGCTATGACGTCACAAGCTCTCGACACCGGCTCCAGCGTTCGGAACAGTTTGTTCAAAACGCTGAGCAGCAGAGTACCCCTTTAGGGTAATCTAATTGCATTAAATGGGTTATTTCCTCTCTGGTTCCATGCTGTACACACACACAATGATTATTGGAGATTGCCTGTACTCTACCACCAAAGACAATGGGGTGAGTGTATAGCTTATATCTTCCTAAATTAGTGCAAATGTTTAGTGCTAAAAGTACAGTGGTTTCCTATGTCATTCATGTGTATCATCCTTTGTCAGTCCTGTAATGCTGGGACTTGTAGTTTTGGAATAGTTGGAGGTACAGTGTTTGAATAACAGTTTTTTTGCAGCAGTGTTGCCTTCAGCTGTGTGCCTACAGCTTTTGCAAAAGTACAACTCCCAGCATGCCCAGACATCCTTTGGCTGTCCAAGCATGCTTGGAGTTGTAGTTTTGCAACAGCTGGAGGCACATGATTAGTAATACTCTGTGTTACAGCAGTGTTGGCTGCAGGCTGTGTTCCTCCTGCAGTCTTGTCAATCAGCCATCTCGTGTCCTTGACCCTTGGACACGCTAATGCTGCTGTGGGACTCATCAGTGTCCCAGGAGTTATGGGGACCCTAGGTAAGATTTTCAAAGGCAGTTTTCTTTAATAAAATGAATGTGGGGGGGGGGGGGGGGAATGTGTGCAGTATATTAGCAAAACTATTGTTTTGCCAAGATGTACAACATATAAATATTTTTTTTTTAATATTTGACAGTGCCCATTTAATTGTTAATATGCAGAAGTTTTCATATAATAACATTAGGCACAGAGCGAGCCAAGTGCTGTGTGAACCTTCAGTCCTCATATTCATGAACTGCTGGCTAAGTCACCTGCTGTTGATTGACAACTTTCTACCTATTATCTATGCAAATGTAAAATACTGAATATTAAAAAATAAGTAATACACCAATATAATCAGGTGTTTCACAACTGTATACTGCCCTGAGGGTTGCATAAACCTGACAACAGCCCATAGATTTAAATACGGTCCTCATAATATGGTAAGTGTACCACCTTCCTTTTATCCCCGCTACTCTCCTTAGACTTCTATGGGCAGCATGTATCTAGATCCTACAGTGAGCTGATAATCTATTGTAAAGCCAGTGGTTGGCATCCTCCAATATGTGGCTTGTCCCAGCACTCTGGGCCACGATTCCTCCTCTAGCTTTTCTTTTGTTTCCTTTGTGGCTGCACTTTCTGGTCTACCACATAGGGGCCTCATATGTACTGGCTGCACCTCAAAGGACCAGTGAGCGTATCTCTTGTGTCTTTCACCATTACCTATTTAAAGCTGATCCAACCACTTACCTGGGCCTGAGCAATAGTGTCATTTTCCCCTAGAGAATTTGTGTTATTCCTGATCTGTTAAAGGGGTACACCCGTGGAAAACTTTTTTTTTTAAATCAACTGGTGCCAGAAAGTTAAACAGATTTGTAAATCACTTCTATTAAAAAATCTTAATCCTTCCAGTACTTTTTAGGGGCTGTATACTAAAAAGAAATCCAAAAAGAAATGCATTTCCTGTGATGTCCTGACCACAGTGTTCTCTGCTGACCTCTGCTGACCATTTAAGAACTGTCCAGAGAAGAATATGTTTGCTATGGGGATTTTCTCCAGTTCCTAAAATGGACAGCAGAGATCAGCAGAGAGCACTGTGGTCAGGACATCACAGGAAATGCATTTCTTTTTTGATTGCTCTTTAGTATACAGCCCCTAAAAAGTACGGGAAGGATTAAGATTTTTTAATAGAAGTTATTTACAAATCTGTTTAACTTTCTGGCACCAGTTGATTTTTTAAAAAAAAGTTTTCCACGGGAGTACCCCTTTAAGCTGTTCTTGATCTGTGCATGTTTACCTGACGTCAGACTTCCACATCCTGGAATGGGATAAAGGGTAAAAACCTAGAGGATACTGAGACTCCGCTCCCAAGTTTGGCCCTAAGTCAATCTGGTTGGGTAACACAGCGGTTTCACACCCATTGGGGCATTCCATCTGTCTGTCTTGTCAAAGTTTTACCTGTATTGTCTGCTGTCAAGACGGATTTTAGCAGTAAATTGAGATTCTTCAAATGCATGCAATGTAGCATGTCACTGTATTTTTCCCAATAATTTCTTTACAGAATCTAAGAACTCAAAATTCAATTGTCAGCGATAATCTTCTCCATATGGATTGAGCAGTTGTCCACCTACCTCTGGTCCAGGACTCGTGTAGAGTGGCCTTCTGTCTAAACTTTTCGGCCAGATGCTCCAATCTCTCCAATCTCCTGATTTCTAGTAGAAGCCACTCTTCATAACCCTTCTCTACTTGCTCCAGACCTTTCCAGGCATTGGCAATATCCTGACACAAAATACATTAGTAAATTTTTCTTTCAAAAAAGTGCACATTATTGTATTTAATTTATCATTTTTTAACTGTAATAAAATAGGGAATACTATTCATCTATGATTAAGGCCCAGTAGGACAGAAACGCGTCAGTGGAGGAGGTTTTTCACCTCATGCTTGCCGGTGTGCACCTTGTTTGTATCTTATGGATTTTAAATGGATTTCCAATAAAGAAATGGTTTTACCATTGCTGTGAATCTTTGGACTTTTAAAATAGGGAATACACAATACCTCCAATTATTTGCTGCTCTATTATACTTACAGAAACCATCTTGCCCTCGGATGGCATGAAAGCAGGGCGGTTGCTGAGCCTCAGCTTGGTTTGCAGAGTGTTAAAGTTTATTTCCAGCTGGCACTTCTCCTGCACCCGGGGTGGCTTGTGAACTCTTCTGTAATCTCTGAAGTCCTCCAGTTTCTTTTGCATGGCGCCCATTGATTTTTCCGGGGTTCTGTTTTCAAGCCATGGGATAGTGCGGCGGATCCATTCCAGGAGCTAAAGAGTGTAATGAAAATGACAGTAAATATAACAATAGTGATCATGAATAGTAATAACAATGGATTTTTCCGGATTTAAAAAATAAATAAATAATAATTGTCAGCCATATGATAACATGGGCTCTTCTCTATAAGAAACATTAAAAAAAAAATTGAACTTGTTCAACTTAGAAAAAATTAAAAAGATGCCTTAACCCCTTAAGGACTCAGGATTTTTCAGTTTTTGCACTTTCGTTTTTTCCTCCTTACCTTTTAAAAATCATAACCCTTTCAATTTTCCACCTAAAAATCCATATTATGGCTTATTTTTTGCGTCGCCAATTCTACTTTGCAGTGACATCAGTCATTTTACCCAAAAATGCACGGCGAAACGGAAAAAAAAAATCATTGTGCGACAAAATCGAAGAAAAAACGCCATTTTATAACTTTTGGGGGCTTCCGTTTCTACGCAGTGCATATTTCGGTAAAAATTACACCTTATCATTATTCTGTAGGTCCATACGGTTAAAATGATACCCTACTTATATAGGTTTGATTTTGTCGCACTTCTGGAAAAAAATCATAACTACATGCAGGAAAATTTATACGTTTAAAAATGTCATCTTCTGACCCCTATAACTTTTTTATTTTTCCACGTATGGGGTGGTATGAAAACGCGCTTTTTTTTACTTTGGAATTTTTTTGCGCGTACGCCATTTTTTTTTTTTTACACTGTTTTATTTTTTTTATGGGAAAAGGGGGGTGATTCAAACTTTTATTAGGGAAGGGGTTAAATGACCTTTATTAACACTTTTTTTTTACTTTTCTTTTGCAGTGTTATAGGTCCCATAGGGACCTCAGGATCTCAGGCATGGAGCAGTCATTCGCCGATCGGACACCGAGGAGGCAGGTAAGGGCCCTCCCGGTGTCCTGTGAGCTGTTCGGGACGCCGCGATTTCACCGCGGCGGTCCCGAACAGCCCGACTGAGCAGCCGGGTCACTTTCACTTTCACTTTAGAAGCGGCGGTCAGCTTTGACCGCCGCTTCTAAAGGGTTAATACCGCACATCGCCGCGATCGGCGATGTGTGGTATTAGCCGCGGGTCCCGGCCGTTGATGAGCGCCGGGACCGACGCGATATGATGTGGGATCGCGGCGCGATCCCGCTTCATATCGCGGGAGCCGGCGCAGGACGTAAATATACGTCCTGCGTCGTTAAGGGGTTAAAGGGGCACTTCACTGCTCAGCGTTTGGAACAAACATGTTCCGAACGCTGGAGCCAGCGCCGGGAGCTCGTGACGTCATAGCTTCAACCTCTCATGACGTCACACCTTGCCACCTCAATGCAAGTCTATGGGAGGGGGCGTGACAGCCGTCAAGCCCCCTCCCATAGACTTGCATTGAGGGGGCGGTGCGTGACGTCATGAGGGGGCAGGGCTATGACGTCACGAGCTCTCGACACCGGCTCCAGCATTCGGAACGGTTTGTTCAAAACGCTGAGCAGCAGAGTATGCCTTTAGGGTAATCTAATTGCATTAAAGGGGTTATCCAGGAAAAACTTTTTTTATATATCAACTGGCTCCAGAAAGTTAAACAGATTTGTAAATTACTTTGATTAAAAAATCTTAATCCTTCCAGTAGTTACGAGCTTCTGAAGTTAAGGTTGTTCTTTTCTGTCTAAGTGCTCTCTGATGACACGGGTCTCGGGAACCGCCCAGTTTAGAAGAGGTTTGCTATGGGGATTTGCTTCTAAACTGGGCGGTTCCCGAGACACGTGTCATCAGAAAAGAACAACCTTAACATCAGAAGCTCATAAGTACAGAAAGGATAAAGATTTTTTTATGGAAGTAATTTACAAATCTGTTTAACTTTCTGGAGCCAGTTGATATATAAAAAAAAAAGTTTTTTTTTTCTGGAATACCCCTTTAAACAGATTTGTAAATGACTTCTATTAAAAAATCTTAATCCTTTCAGTGCTTATGAGCTTCTGAAGTTGAGTTGTTCTTTTCTGTCTAAGTGCTCTCTGATGACAAGTGTCTCGGGAACCACCCAGTTTAGAAGCAAATCCCCATAGCAAACCTCTTCTACTCTGTGCAGTTCCCAAGACAAGCAGAGATGTCAGCAGAGAGCACTGTTGCCAGACAGAAAACTCAACTTCAGCAGCTGAAAATTATTATTAAGATTTTTTTATAGAAGTCATTTACAAATCTGTTTAACTTTCTGGAGCCAGTTGATATAAAAAAAAAAAAGTTTTTTCGTGGAATACCCCTTTAAAATGCTTTAATTCTTTATGTGTGAAGGAAAGGCAACTCAGACATCAATAAAAAGGAAAGGATTCCAACAAGAACAAAATACTTAAATGGGCACTGTCACCTAGAAAAACTTTTGTCAAAGGGACAAGTTTTGATGATTAGGGGTTTCAGTGCTAAGACCCCCACCTATCAAGAAAACCAGCTGGGATAAGTGCAGCATTGTCCGCTCCCTGGTTCATAGCGATCTGTGCCTCGCTGCAACATAGACTTATAATGGAGCAGTGATACAAAGATCGGCAATGCCACGTTCTTCTCCCTGTTTAGGTCCCAACCGATCGCTAGAGCACATCTGGAAAAGAGCGCCCTAGCACGTCCTCCCCTGTCTCTGTGCCACGTGGAACAAACAAACTTACACTGTATGTCTATGGGACCCTCGATGACATTGAGCATTATAAATAATGTATAATTGAATAATGATTAATTGATTCAAGAAAGGTTGTCTTTTTTCAACCTACTTGATTAAAGGGGTACTCCAGTGAAAAACTTTTTTTTTTTTTTTTAAATCAACTGGTGCCAGAAAGTTAAACAGATTTGTAAATTAAAAGGAAGAAAAATGTGTATGTGCAGCTCACAATTACTAATACACACCGAGGTCAAACTAGGGCATGCACCTATACCTTAGTTGCAAAAAGGGAAAAACCAGAGACAAATACTTGTGCCCGGACCTTCTAGGTGAGTATAAATATACTAAATTTGGGTTTATAATTATAAAAATAATAGTGGGTCGTGCTTCAATAATAATGTGTTAATTTATTAAAATGACAATATAAAAAGTTACTCCTCACAGGGCCCTGTGTGGAGAACACATATAATACAGGCAATAGATATTAATGCATAAAAGATAATATATAATTATACCACTGGCATAAATAGTATTTTCTTGTGTGCAACCAGGAAACGCCTATTCTGGATAGGCAGATACCTATTGCACAAAACAAGCCACGTGCAAGGCTAAAAATAATACGCTAGTTAGGTGGCGGACTCAACTCCAATTTTGAACTTTTTGCATTCCTGTAGAGGATGTACTCGGTTTGTGAGGACACCCCCGTATGTTCAAAAGGGGGGTGCCCCACAAACTGACTCCATCCCTTACTATCTCACCTATTTTCTCTTATTTTTATTTTTTTTTATTTCCATTTTTCATTCTCATTTTATTTCCACTTTTATTTTGTATTTCCATTTTATTTTTATTTTTATCTTTATTTTTGTTTTATTTTTTTCTATTTTATTTTCTGTTAGTTGCTTACACATTCCTTCACACATTCTTATTCTTTCACTATAACTGTTGTATTATCAGATTCAATTTATTAGATCCTATTCACATTTACTCCTAATGCGTTTTCACATTATTCTTTATCTATAGATAATTTCACTGGTAAAAATAATCTTATTTATACAATTATTGATGTTCTTTCATATTTGTGAACAACATGTACTCATTATTACACGTATACATAGCTTTATATACAAATATTGCTCTCTAGGTAACTGATCCGATAATTCCATTTAGTGTTTTTATTATCACTTAGTAATTTGTTGATTTGTGGGATTCGTGCTCCTATAAAAAGACAAGTGTTTATGGCAAATTTTATGACTACTGAGGAAAGGGTTGCATTATATCACCCTGAAACGCGTCTAGTCTTGCATGCACTAGCCACTGGCATAAACGCTATCTATGAAACGCTATTTATGAATTGTGTCCGTGACCTTCTGTGGACTTCAGTGAATCCAGTCCAGCATATGTCCGGTCCAGCCTTTGCAAGGCCAACTCAGGTGCAGTGTTTCCAGCTTCAACACCTGCTGACGTCACACGCCGCCAACACGAGGTGAGCCCCTCGTATCCAGCGTGCAGTTCTCGGTCCCACACAGCCAGCATTGCAGCCCAGTGGTGAGAATTTCTCCATCCCCAGCGCTTGCCAGCGCCAACGGTCCTCCGGGAGCCTTTCTACCTCGGCACCTGCCAGCGCCAACAGCCCGTGATGACCATCACCGCTCCACACTAAGGACTCTGCCAGGCTATCTCTTTGTTACCATCTGGGACCGCCGCACAGAGGATCCAGTGCGCCTTACCATCCAGGCACTGCCACAATATTATCTGTTCACAGTGCGGACTGCCAGAGTTGTTACATAAGACCGGTAACATATTTGAATTGCTACAAACTGTCTAGCATAAAATAAGGACACTTTTTGTTTATACGTATTTGAATGTGGTAACCAGCCACCTAACTAGCGTATTATTTTTAGCCTCACACGTGGCTTGTTTTGTGCAATAGGTATGTGCCTATCCAGAATAGACGTTTCCTTGTTGCACACAAGAAAATACTATTTATGCCAGTGGTATAATTATATATTATCTTTTATGCATTAATATCTATTGCCTGTATTATATGTGTTCTCCACACAGGGCCCTGTGAGAAGTAACTTTTTATATTGTCATTTTAATAAATTAACGCATTATTATTGAAGCATGACCTCTATTATTTTTATAATTATAAACCCAAATTTTGTATATTTATACTCACCTAGAAGGTCCGGGCACAAGTATTTGTCTCAGATTTGTAAATTACTTCTATTAAAAACTCTTAATCCTTTCAGTACTTATTAGCTGCTGAATACTACAGTGGAAATTCTCTTCCGTTTGAAACACAGAGCTGTCTGCTGAATCACGAGCACAGTGCTCTCTGCTGACATCTCTGTCCATTTTAGGAACTGTCCAGATTTTGAGAAAATCCCCATAGCAAACAAATGCTGCCCTGGACAGTTCCTAAAATGGACAGAGATGTCAGCAGAGAGCACTGTGCTCGTGATGTCAGCAGAGAGCTCTGTGTTTCAAAAAGAAAATAATTTCCGCTGTAGCATTCAGCAGCTAATAAGTACTGGAAGGATTAAGATTTTTTTAATAGAAGTCATTTACAAATCTGTTTAACTTTCTGCCACCAGTTGATTTAAAAGAAAAAAGGTTTTCACCGGAGTACCCCTTTAACTATGTCGTTCTGGCAACCTATGGACACGGAACATCATTAATGTAAAGTCACTGGATTTTTTATTCTGTAACCATAATAAAGATATTAGAATGAGAATACAAAGGTAATAGTACTGTACTAGCGTGTTAAACTAACCTCACTTGCTAACTTTTCATATTCTTCCATCAACTTTTCATTTTCCTGGTTCACTGCAAGAACCTTACAGATCCTATTTGCTGCAGTCTCAGCCTGTGGAGGAAAAAAATGCATATATTTAGGTGAAAAGTTGAAATGCGCATAAACACGTTATTACAAGGGTATAATGCATTTTTTTATTATTACCTGTTCAGCTCCAGCAAATGCATGGTAGAAGCAGGACACGTATGTCATGATAGCCTTCTCATCTGGCTTGGGTGTATTCACAATATCTGAAGAAGAGAAGAAGAAATCATGCTTAGTGTTGTGCGCAGCAGTTTTATTCTACAACTTTACTTTTCATAAATCACACACCTTCTGCGTCCAACATTTTCGGAATATCCAGGAACTTTTCTGCGACCTCAAAGGCGGTGTTCAGGTTACCAATGGGGTCATCCTAGAGGGATTGTCAACAGACATATTTCATGGAATAATAAATGTGCAGAATAATGTATCAACATTCAGAAAATGTAGATCATCTCCACAGGGGTACACGCACATGGCATTAATCCTTTCCACACCGAGTTCCTACAGATCTGTGATCTGGTTTATGGAGCCTTCATGATGCAATATATTCGCTCCTAGAAGCAAGGCATGATGCAACAGGGGCCCCTGCCTCTTCTTAAAGGGGTATTCCGGGCAAAAACTTTTTATCCCCTATCCAATGTCTGATCACGGTGGGGCCCACTGCTGGGACCCCTGTGATCTCCCTGCGGGTGCTGAATCTCCAGTTTGGGAAACCTCCAGGTTTCCGGGACTGGGGACGTGACGTCACGCCTCCTCCATGACGTCACGCCTCCTCCATTCATGTCTATGGGAGGGGGCGTGACATGAATGGAGGGGGCGTGGCGTGACGTCACGTCCCTAGTTCCGGAGGTTTCCGAAACTAGAGATGCAGTCCCCGCATAGTATGCGGGTGCTGCAGGGAGATCGCGGAGGGTCCCAGCAGCAGCACCCCCCCCCGATGATCAGACATCTTATCCACTATCCTTTGGATAGGGCATAAAAAGTTTTTGCCCGGAATACCCCTTAAACTATTGGCAGGGGTGATGGGAGTTGGAACCCCACTGATCTAATATTTATAGGCTATCAATTTTATAAGGTATAAGGTTAATCTATATATAATGTTGTTACTTTGTAAATACACTGCATTCATTTGCTAGATCAATGTATCAATGTAACACACACGTAAATGTTTCCACTCACTGATTTGAACACATCGGATATAACCATTTTTTTTAGTAGTGAAGTAGTGGAGACTTAAGGGGGTTGTCTGTGGTATCACTTGGCTCCCTTCACTTTAATGGGGTACTCCGCCCCTAGACATCTTATCCCCTATCCAAAGGATAGGGGATAACATATCTGGTTGCGGCGGTCCCGCTGCTGGGGACCCCCACCATCTCGGCTGTGGCACCCCAGTCATCCGGTGCAAGAAGCGAACTTCGCTCTGTGCTGGATGACTGGCGATGTAGGGCGGAGGCTCGTGGCATCATGGCCATGCCCCTCAATGCAAGTCTATGGGAGGGTGCATGACGGCCGTCATGCCCCCTTCCATGGACTTGCATTGAGGGGGCGTGGCCATGACATCACGTGCCTACAGCACTGAACTCGACGCTCTAAACGAATGCCGGGTGCAGCACAGAGATCGCGGGTCCCCCGCGCTCAGACATCTTATTCCCTATCCTTTAAATATGGGATAAGATGTCTAGGGGCAGAGTACTGCTTTAATTTATTGGGAGCTGCAATACCCCATCAAACCTGAGGACAGATGTGGTGCTGTTTTGGGCAGAAATCAGCTCTGTTTCACTAATTGCAAATAACCCCTTTTAGGGTAGGGTCACACATACTGTATACCGCTATGGATTCTGCTATGAGCAGATGTGTGTGTGCTTGTAGCAGAATCTGCAGCTGATTGCCTGTAGTGTGAATTACGCTTCAGATACGGTATGTGTGACCCTACCCCTAAAGGCAATATGTCAGCTGTGTTAGCTGGTAAAAGCTGCAGACACCATTGGATAACTGTTAGGGTACAAAAACAAATGGCGCCTTTCCTGGAGCTGATGGTGGATACCAAACTTATAAATTCCCTTTTTATATCCCATCCAAGTGTCAAGGAGATGGAGCCAAGTTGCTTAAGTGCCACAGCCTGTAACACTCCTTCACTCATCCTCACCTCCCAGCCAATCTTTGCCTGACATACAAAGACCTGTTAAGGAGGGGCTAGGAGGTGAGGGTAAGTGAGGAGGCATGCCAGACTGTGGCACTTGGGCATTTCAGCTCTGCCTCCTCGACACTTGGCTGGGAAATCAAAAGGCAATTTTATACATATGGCAATTTGTCTAGAGGGAACATGTTTTTTTATTTTTTTATTTACAGAGGTTCTTTTCCCTTATACTGATTAGTGCAGTTGGAGCTTTCTGTACCTTTCTCAGTTTGGAGTAGTCAATGAGGTCAGGCCTGTGTCTATGGATGAGAGCGCACAGTGCAAGGCCATCCTTCCAGCTTTACAAGAGAGAAGAACAAGTAAAAATGAATAATTATGAATATGTTCTTAGGGCAGATTACTTAACCAGAGTATATAAGTAATTATATATGTAATTTATTAAAGGGGTTATCCAGGAATCGAAAAACAGAGCTTATTCCTTTCAAAAACCGCTCCCTCTCTGCCTTCAGGTTGGGTGTGGTCTTACAACATGGCTCCATTTACTTCAATGGAACTGAGCTGCAGAACCACACCCAACCTGGAGACAGACTAGACATGTGCAGAACCAAAAATTTCGTTTTTTTCATTTGTTCGTTTTCGTTTTTTTAAAATTTTCGGTTCTGTGAATATTCGGAATGCTGTGCATTCGTCATATTCGGTTTTCGGATGCATCCGCGAAAATGTTTTTTCGTTTTCGGATGCATTCGTTAAAAACAACCAATGCATTCGTTTATTCAGATTTTTGGTTCTGCACAGGTCTAGTGATCCCTCAACATACGATGGTAATTCGTATGTTGAGGGATTCGTGCAATGTAAAAAAGTAAAGTCCTACTCACCTGTCCCCGCTGCTCCCGATGGTGTCCCCGGGCCTCCGCTGGGCTCTCCTAGTCCTCTTCGGTACTCCGCTGGGCTCTGCTGGGCTCTCCTGGTCTTCTCCGGTCCTCCGTTGTCTGCCGCAAGGCCTTACTGGGCCTCCGTAGCGACGTCATCACGTCGCTGCCGCACGCCGTTCCTATTGGATGACGGGACGGCGTGCGCGACGGTGTCATGACGACGTCAGAGGGAGACCCGTATGAAGGCCCCGGACCAGCCCAGGACCCACCGGAGGAAGGCCCGGAGCAGCGCGGAAAGGTGAGTGAACCTGCCCGGGCTGCTTCAACTGCTATCCGGCAGCAGCTTAAGCATTATGCACTGCCGGATAGCAGTTGATGCATGGCCCCGACATTCGGTATACTGATAACGAATGCATTTGTTGTTCATTAACATGCATATTCGTTATGCGTTAGTTAACGAATGCATTCGTTAACTGTATATTCGTATGCTTTTTTGGGATTTTGTAATTTTTTTTTCGTGCATTCTTTTCGTAACGAACATCCGAAAACGGGAAAATTCGTTTCGTTCCGTGTTCGTTACGAAACGAATTGCACATGTCTAAGACAGACAGGGAGCGGTTTTTGAACGAAATAAGCTCTGTTTTTCAATTCCCGGATAACCTCTTTAAGCTTTCACTTGGAAAGGGTTAGAACTTCACAAGGTTATTACAAGTAAATTTGATCTGTGTTAAAACCCAGCCGATTGTTAGATAAAGCCATGGGAAATGCTCGGCTAAGCACTTTATACCCCATCTGCAGGTGACGATCTCCACTGTAAGTCTATGGAGCCAGTTTTGGGACAGGAAGAGCACCGAGCTGGAGAGTGAAGCACTTAGCCAAGTGCTTCTCCTGGCTCTATCTCATAATCTAAATACATTTTTGTTAACTGTTAATCCCTAACGCATGGATGATTTTTGTATACAAAAATATACTGAACTCAAAAATGCTTTTAATAATGATGTAGAAAAGTTGTCATCATCCTAATGGTTGTATATACTGTTTTCAAGGTAATATGTGGTCCAGAAAAATCTAATGGAATGTATAAATGAATTACCATAATATTAAATATGTTTGGAAACCATAATAGTAATAAAATGATATCAGTATATAATAAATAATAATATTAGTAATAAATATTTAGTTATATAGCAACAACAAATTACACAGCACAATTCAGAGGGTACAAATAAGGACAAAAATGAAACATTACAATAATACACACTGATTATTCAAACAAAAGGTTATAATTCATAGTATATCATCACAATATATTTTATATGTGGTCAAGTCCTGATTTTACAATACAGTGATCCCTCAACTTACAATGGCCTCAACATACAATAGTTTCAACATACAATGGTCTTTTCTGGACCATTGTAAGTTGAAACCAGACTCAACATACAAGGCTACAGACAAGTCCAGAACTGTGAAACGTGTCAATGGCCGGAAGAACCGACCAATCAGAATTGGCATTTTACTGGTAAAACCCCTGTATTACTGAAGCGTATGCACTGACTGGTGTCTGGTAGCGCCTCCCTACAGTACAGGGAGGTATTACATGTTCTGTACTACTCTTTACCTGTATTACTGAAGTGTATGCACTGACTGGTGTCTGGTAGTGCCCCTTACAGTACAGGGAGGTATTACATGTTCTGTACACTTTACCTTACCACAGTTACCTGCTTCTCTGGACACCAGGTAAGGGCGTCTCCATGTTACTTTTTTAGGACACTGCATGTACTGCACAGGACCCCAAAGAGGCTCCTATCCTCTACATAGACCAGTGTTTCCCAAGCAGGGTGCCCCCAGCTGTTGCAAAACTACAACTCCCAGCATGCCCGGACAGCCTTTGGCTGTCGGGGCATGCTGGGAGTTGTAGTTTTGCAACAGCTGGAGGCACCCTGCTTGGGAAACACTGACATAGACAATGATTACAGCTCCCAGCAGATCTTTCTTATTTTTATATGTAAGGACTTGCTTTATCTATATTAGTTATCTACTTATTTTTCTTTAATCCTCACTTTTTCCTATTTTTAGATTACATTTTGGTGCCTTTAGAACCAATTACCAGGTTTCCATAGAGTTCTGGTCTCAACATACAATGGTTTCAACATACAATGGTCATCCTGGAACCAATTAATTTTGTAACTTGAGGGACCACTGTATTAAATAAAACTACTTGATGTCTATTGTGCTACCATAATATCTGACACATATCTGAGGACCAAAAGCCCTGAAGTGAATGCTGACCATGAATGTGTGGTACGCCTCGGGGGTTGTAGGGTAGTTGGGGTGTTGCTGTTCTGAATAATAAAGGCTGTTGTTAACCCTTGTCACTCGTGACGCCAGGGTGAGGGTTAAATACTGTGATGGTGCTAGGGCCTATCGCCACCCTTCCCAAAAGCGATAGGTGAGTGCGTAACAAATGGACTGTCCACAAACACTGTTTAACTGAAAACTTGCAAGAACTTTTACTGAAGATTTTCTGTAGCAGGCAATATCAATAACAGTCCAGATAACAGAGTCTATTTACAGTTGAGCAGTGATTGACGGTTGGGATCAGATAAGCTCAATTTAGCTTTTAAAAGATTCCGTAGCATAGATCAGCTGGATTTAGGAGTGCATTTAGGTCCAGTGATCTTGCGGAGAGTAGCGGGGAATTGTAGAAGTACAACTGCTTTGGTATAGGCCGAGGCCGCAAGGCTTTGGCCTAGTAAACGTACTTGAAAGTTGCGGAGGTCCTACCTCGTTCAGTGACAGCAACCCAAGAGAGCAAATAATGGCCGCAGCTTCCTTATATGGGCGGGGCTGAGCCGTTTGGGATTGGTCCATAACAACTGTCACTCACCGTTACACATTGTGGGTGAACACATGACACAAGAACCACCTAAGGTCCTTCAACATACCATAGAGTTCTGAGTAACGGGTCACATGACCTAAGGTCCTGCGAAACCAAATAAATGAGTAATGCAATATACATATTTACAATGATAATTTTTTAAAAAAATATTAACTTACTAAGGGGTGACTAGGGACTAACTAGGGAAGCGGACCCCCACAGTCCTAGGGACTCTGATTTTGGGGACCACCTCACCAAGGCACAGTATGAGATACGGTGCCGGGACACCACAAATGTCCCTCAGGATTGTTCTCTATTTACTGACATGTGTAGTATATATTAGTGCTGGCACTTATAATATGCTGTGTTTTAGGGTTTATTAGGCTGTGACTATTTCAGGGTATTTTACTTGTTTTCCTCCATCCTTGATATAAAGGGAATCATGTTAACTGCACTGCGGGGTAAAAATAGTTGTCCTGACTGATGTCAGCAGATGCTCTCTCTAGTTCTCTGTCATAAGCAGATTCCACAGGGGGCTGCTGGGATATGGCTGAGCTTATTACGGCAACCAAAGTCACACAACCTAAGGACAGGAATGGAAAGCTGTCTTTGATCCTGGGTATTTGGAAAGTAGAATGTGTGAAGAATTTAGAGTCTTGGCACCTTGTAAATCTGTCGCTCTGTATAGTGAGGTAAATATCCGTAGAATTACTCACAATTTGATTTTACTAGTTAAAACCATGATTGGGTCCAAAAAGTGAAGAAAGAGAATTCATAAGTAAAGGGGTGATTGCAAGAATAAAAATGATCCCTTATCCACTTATATGGGCGAGCGTGCATTCTGCAGCTCCATTCACTTAAAGGGGTACTCCTCCCCTAGACATGTTATCCCCTAGCCAAAAGAAAGGGGATAACATATCTGATCGCGGGGGAGCCGGCCACTTCTATGATCATGACGTCACACCACTCCCCCACCATTTATGTCTGTGGGGGGGGGGGCGTGATGGCTAGTACACAGCCGTCACACCTCCTCCCATAGACATGAATGGAGGGGGCGTGGCGGCTGTGATTGCCAGTCATTCGGCACAGTGCAGAGTTTGCTCCGTGCACCGGACTGGGGGCTGTGGCAGAGAATCCGGGGGTCCCCAGCAGCTAGACCTCCGACATCAGACATTTTATCCCCTATCCAAAGGATAAAATGTCTAGCGGCGGAGTACCCCTTTGAGAGCCAGTTGACCTCCATTCTCATGATTGGCACTTGTGGTTGGACACCTACCAATCAGCTAGCTATGTCCTATCCTGTGGACCTATTCAACATTTTTGTGTTAAGATAACCCCTTGAAAAGCCATGTTTATACAACATGGAGTTTCCCCTTGGCCGTGGATTTTTCCAAAAACTCTGCAGCCAAAATTTGAAGTAGAATTTTTGATTTCTGCCACGGATCTTCATATAGATAAACCCCGCTGTAATTCAATGGAACTAATCCACAAGATTTGCAGTGCATGCTGTGGATTTTAATGTCTAAGAATAGTTTTCACATTTATATAACAAATTAGCAGAAAAAGGAGTGAAGAATGCAGTGTGATCATCTTCATTTTTTTTTTCATTATCTTTTTTAAGAGCCGAGGTTCTCGCTCACAAGTCACGCAAGTGCAAGCAAAAAGTGCAAAGCGCGTTCACACAAAAACCATGCACTAGGATGCTCCATCGCAAGCCCTTCTCCGAAAGAAGTGTGAGAAAGAAGTAAAAAAGGTTTAAAAAAGGTTGAGGCGCTCTCTTATGTGTAGTGGGGAAGTGGTTGGGGCAGTTGTGCAGCTCGAAACCCCTATCCGTATCCACAAAGGGTACGGAAACAATGGAAACAGGAAAAGGAGAAGAAAAAGGGGGTTATGAACGAGCGCTACTGCTTTTAAGAAAAGGATTCAGGATGCCACTGTAGCACAGGACAGTTTATTATGGTTCAAAGCGATAGGACAACGCGTTTTGGCACGCCATCCTAGCACAACACAGGCTACAGGACGTCATACATTAATTGTTTTGTGGACCTGAAGAAGGCACATGCTAGTGCCGAAACGCGTTGTCCTATCGCTTTGAACCATAATAAACTGTCCAGTGCTACAGCGGCATCCTGAATCCTTTTCTTAAAAGCAGTAGCGCTCGTTCATAACCCCCTTTTTCTTCTCGTTTTTCTTTCTCTGAAAGAAGGGTAGCCCCCCCCCCCCCCCCCAGTAAACCAAACCATTCACCTCAGAGCCAAAAGGCACCTGCAAGGTCCCAGGTACAATGTCCCATTTCGCCGAAGCTACTCAGGGACCAAAAGTGCTCCTGGCAAACAACTAGGCCTCTGCCAGGTTGTCACCAAGGAGCCAGTAAAACTGGTTCGGCATCCCTGCTGAAGCGGGGAAACCTGGGGCATGGTAGGGAGGTGAGGAACCTAAAGGCCACACACACCTCCCCTAGACTGGTAAGAGGGACACCCAGAAAGGCTACCGCTCCCCGACAAATCCTATTGTACATCCTAATTCAATGGTTTACCTGCCATAGAGGCGGACTATGCGACTGCTATCGGGCCCTTGGAAAAGGCAACCAGCCCTAGCTGTCCCATTCCCTTTTGCTACTGAGAAGAAGAATATGCAAAGCAGCTCATTAATATGCCACCGGGCCAGGTAATGTTTCCTGTGTGTCACTATGGAGTCTTGATTCGATCTTGTTTAGATTTGCCCTGTTTAGAGAAACTGCATTATAGGCAAACAGAGGGTAGGGTATTTAAAGGGGTTATCCAGGAAAAAACTTTTATATATATATATCAACTGGCTCCAGAAAGTTAAACAGATTTGTAAATTACTTCTATTAAAAAATCTTAATCCTTTCAGTACTTATGAGCTTCTGAAGTTAAGGTTGTTCTTTTCTGTCTAAGTGCTCTCTGATGACACCTGTCTCGGGAACCGCCCAGTTTAGAAGCAAATCCCCATAGCAAACCTCTTCTAAACTGGGCGGTTCCCGAGACACGTGTCATCAGAGAGCACTTAGACAGAAAAGAACCACCTTAACTTCAGAAGCTCATAAGTGCTGAAAGGATTAAGATTTTTTAATAGAAGTAATTTGCAAATCTGTTTAACTTTCTGGAGCCAGTTGATATATATATATATATATATATAAAAAAAATTTTTCCTGGATAACCCCTTTAAAAGGGAATACAAACAGTCCCAGTTGTAGGTATCGAAGCTGTGTACCACATTAAGGGGATTCTACTCTTTAAAATGGAAATCTTCTGAAAGTTATACCTTTTATTTAAGATTTCATTGCTGATCAACAACATGCACTTTTATCAAATGATAATATTCAGCAAGATCTTTAGATGAAGGTTTCGATTGCTGTATGACTAAAGTTTTTACAATGGGCAGCCAAAAAACACCAACTCTTATCACAGCGTCCGAGTCCACACTATAATGTATGTGTAATGTGAGCAGCAGCAAAGGGCCCTAAGGATAAGGGGGCCATTGCTACCTAGAAAACTAGATAAGCTTCTGAATTTCTGTTAGATTACTTGCAAGGACTATTATTCCATTCCATGTCTTACAATACAGTGGTCCCTCAACATACGATGGTAATCCGTTCCAAACGGACCATCGTTTGTTGAAACCATCGTATGTTGAGGGATCCGTGCAATGCAAAGTATAGGACAGTGGACTACAACCTGCGGACCTCCAGATGTTGCAAAACTACAACACCCAGCATGCCCGGACAGCCAACGGCTGTCCGGGCATGCTGGGAGTTGTAGTTTTGCAACATCTGGAGGTCCGCCGGTTGAAGACCACTGGTAGAGGAAGTTGTACTCACCTGTCCCCGCCGCTCTGGACCGTCACCGCTCGTCACCGCTGCCCTGGATGTCGCCCTCCATCGCTGTTGCCGCGTCCCCGGGGTGTCCCCGACCGTCCGGCAAGGCCTCTGCTTCCCCGGCATCCTCGCTCTCCGTCGCCGCCATCACGTCGTTACACACGCGGCTCCTATTGGATGACGGGACGGCGTGGGCAGCGACGTGATGACGACAATGGAGAGCGCCGACGATGCAGGGGATCCCGAAGAGGACACGCCGTAGCCCCGAGGACAGGTAAGAGACCCTCACTGGAGCACACGGGGCACCGTAAACGGCTATCCGGTGGCAGCTGAAGCAGTCTGCGCTGCCGGATAGCCGTTTATGCGATGGCCCCGACATACAAAAGCATCGTATGTTGATGCTGCCTTCAACATGCGATGGCCTCTGAGAGCTCTATGTCGGGCCACCGTAGGTCGGGGGTCCCTGTATCTGGTGGATTGGCTCACTGATAAGGGATTTTCTATAGCTAGTATTCCCCTGTGATAAAGTAAGCAGTTGGAATACGACAGGCCCTTTACTGTTATTGCAATGAACCCCTCTGCTGTTGGGGTCTTCTCTAGTTCTGGCTAAAATGATACACGCACCACTTGTTTCCTCTTGAAAGGTTCATCTTGCTGCCAAATGTTCTTTCATCTTACAATACCTGATGTGGAAGTTCTGCACGTTGACATTCCTGTAGGGAGCGGTCTTCCTTTGACACCAGAGGAGCAATCCTTCCTTAGCCGATGTTTCTGAGCAAGGACAATATATTATTTTACATTATGAAGACATGAAAAAGGGGGTTCAATCTAAGAATTATTGAGGTTAGACAAAACCCAAGCTGCATGAGTTTTAAAGGGGTACTCCACTGGAAAATATGTTTTTTAATTAGCTGGTGCCAGAAAGTTAAACAGATTTGTAAATTACTTCTATTAAAAAAATCTTAATCCTTCCAGTAGTTATCAGCTGCTGTATACTACAGAGGAAGTTCTTTTCTGTCTGACCACAGTGCTCTCTGCCGACATCTCTGTCCATTTTAGGAACTGTCCAGAGTAGAAGCAAATCCCCAGAGAAAAAGCCTATCATGCTTTGGACAGTTCCTGACATAGACAGAGGTGTCAGCAGAGAGCACTGAAAGGAAATTCAAAAAGAAAAGAATTTCCTGTGGATCATACAGCAGCTGATAAGTACTGGAAAGATTAAGATTTTTTTTATAGAAGTAAATTACAAATCTGGTACAAAAAGACAAAACGTAGGTGCACTCACCACTCAACGGACACTGTAGCGTGTAGGGGTCAGGTTCACCGGGAGCTGGGACTCAGCGACGGGGCAGGAAGTATGGCACTCAGAGGCTACGCCGGCAGTTTCGCACGTGAGTGCGTGCTTCGTCCGGCCTCGACGAGGCCGGACGAAGCACGCACTCACGTGCGCAACTGCCGGCGTAGCCTCTGAGCGCCATACTTCCTGTGCCGTCGCTGAGTCCCAGCTCCTGGTGAACCGGACCCCTACACCCTACAGTCTCCGTTGAGTGGTGAGTGCACCTACGTTTTGTCTTTTTGTACCTTTTTGATACTTTACACTTGTGTGTGTGCACCCCGCAGGAGACACGAAGATAGGTACGAGGTTTGGTCACGTTACAGTTCAGGTGATATATGCCCTTAGTGTGCTCTCCCCTTTCTTGCCTATTCTTGCCTGTTTAATTTTCTAGCACCAGTTGATTTAAAAACATTTTTTCCATTGGAGTACCCCTTTAATGGCCATGAGTCTTAGCAGACATGGGTCTGAAGAGGTAATGATTTTTCTTGAGGAGAGCACCATAAATTTGTGTGGAGAATTATAGGCCATTCATGCTCCACTGAGAATTGTCATAAGAAGGATATGCAAAGCAGTTCTATAGCACCACATTTTGGAGATAGCTTTGTGGTGGCCCAGTACGGGATGGTGTTTACTCGTACCCTTCTCCTGCCCTGTCAGGCAGAGTCCCTTTATGTCCCCAGGGCCCCCTGCAGTGTTATTCCCTATGTACATATGTTATATGTTAAATATGTTTCTTTAATTACTGTGACCATGTGCTTGTTACCCAGGAGGCACTAGTGACCAAGTGACCCCTCAAGTGACCTATGGGTTCTTTGCTAGACACCCCTATAAATCCAGTGGTGGAGCTACAATCTCTCTCTCCCAGCATTCTTGCTCCTGCTGAGGTCCAGTGCAGTCATCTCATTGTGTGTGTCCAGAGAATTGGAGGCCTCAAGCCTAAAATCGGCAGCCACAAAGTCATCTCAAGTAAGCTCAAAGTCATCTTCATGTCAATTGTCAAGTAAGTCAAGTCAAGTCTTCTATATAGTCACCGTGGCCTGCACTAAAGTGTCTCTACATACTGCAAGTCCCAGCAAGCCTGAGAGGTCTCCCTGTGTCACTTGTCACCTCCTTCTAGAGAGAGGGAGGAAGGCGCCTCATGTGCGGGATCAGCAGGTCTTGTTAGTGGGGGAAGGTAATTCCCAAGCCGCTTACCAGAGTTGGTTGTGCGCCCACACACAACAAGGTAAAGCATAGAATGAATATATGTGTTGGTCCACTGCAGCCCTCCTGGGTGGAAGTAGAATCAAAACAGAATGACCGTAAATTCAGGAGTTAGTCCGGCGCAGAGAGGAACCATCAGGGAGCCAGATAAAATCAATGGATTTATTAGATGCAACGCGTTTCGCTGCGCATGCGCAGCTTCATCAGGCCTGATGAAGCTGCGCATGCACAGCGAAACACGTTGCATCTAATAAATCCATTGATTTTATCTAGCTCCCTGATGGTTCCTCTCTGCGCCGGACTAACTCCTGAATTTACGGTCATTCTGTTTTGATTCTACTTGTCACCTCCTTGGGATATTGTCTGCACTGCAAAGACTATATCATCTGTCTACCCTCAGTAAAGCTACCCTTGTCCGTAACTTGGCGTCTATGTCTTCATTGCCCCCGTGCCTAGCCCAGGACCAGCGTTATTACCTTCGGGTGGTTAAGGCTAAACCACGCCCTGGTGTCACAACAAGAAGGGGTTACATTGCACCCCCACACGCCACAGCTTTCCCTACAACTCAGTTTGCTCTCCCTTAAGAAACCTAAGAACATGACTGGGGATTTAATAAGCCAAGCCAAAAAACTTCCCAGAAGGAAAAGTTACCCATCTGTACACAGCAGTCTCAGGGGTCTTGCCTCTTATCAGTACAGAGCAGGGTGCTGGTTAGCTTAACAGAGGCCTTTGTCATGAGTCCAAAAGGAAAATGGCTGTCCTCGACAGATGAGTCCCATTCCTTCTAGATGAAGTTTTCTGCCTTGGCTATTTATATCCAATCATGTTGTATGGCTTTTTAAAGGAGCACTAACTTGACCTGAAGGTAAACTACCTCCAAAAGGTGGTATTAGAGAATAGTGTTGCTTGCGAATATTCGCAATTCGAATTTTATTCGCGAATTTGCGAATATTCGCGAATATAGCACTATATATTCGCAATTATGAATATTTTTTTTTTCTTCACAGTACACATCACAGTGATCATCCCTCTCTGCTTCCAGCTTGTGTGGTGTAAAGAAGGCTCTAATACTACTGTGTGAGACTGGCGTATGAATTTTCGCATATGCGAAAATTTGCATATGTGAATTTTCGCTCATGCTAATTTTTGCATATGCTAATTTTCACATATGCTAATTTTCTCATATGCGAATTTTCGCTTATGTAAATTTCACATATGCTAATTGTCGCATATGCGAAAATCTACGCGAATATTACGAATATGCGAATTTAGCGAATATATGACGAATATTCGTCCATATATTCGCAAAATATCGCAAATTCGAATATGGCCTATGCCGCTCAACACTATAATAGAGAACTGCTTTGCATATCATAGCAGACATGAAAAGAACAACAAATAGAAATGTATACTAGTCTGTACTATTGCTCAGGCAGCATGTATTTTACTCACTAAGAGCAGTGATACAAGTGAAGCTTACTTGATTTAACCTCATAGCCCACAGAAATATATAGTTCACAATAAAAGACTATATAAAATAGTGTAATATAAGCAAATAAACTGTTCCAACTGTTACCTTCAACGGAAATGTCCTGAATAGCAAAACGCAGAATAATAGTCCAAATCATACCCAAGGTCATCTTCAAATTTCCATCAACAATTTCTATTAAAAAAAAGAAGAAGACACATTTTATTAGTATATAAAGCTATAGGCTTAAAGGGGTACTCCGCTGCTCAGCGTTTGGAAAAAACTGTTCCGAACGCTGGAGCGCCGGGAGCTGGTGACGTCATAGCCCCGCCCCTTCATGATGTCATGTCCCGCCCCCTCAATGCCTGATGAAGCTGCGTGTTTGCAGTGAAACACGTTGCATCTTGGGATTAAACCACCTTCCTTAACCTGGTCTCCTGCTGAGTTTCTCCTGCGCCTCGTGGAGCCGGCTCTATCTTTCCTTGGAACTATACCATCCGGAGGGCAGCGGATCACTCACTTTCTTCACCTGTATACCATTGTTGTGTATGTTGTTACACAACAATTTGGGGTGAGCAGCTTTCATGCCTAGCCTTCACATTTATCTATATCTCTTTTAATTCACCATGCAGCGCTCTTTTATCTGCCTTTAGATCCTGCTCATGGGAGAAACCTACCACAAGGAGACAGACTGAAGCTGCATCTTATAGGAAAAAACTAAGACTTTATAGAGTCACTCAAGGGGCAAAAGTTCTATGTCCATGTTTATTGCTTTCTGCAATTAGGTAAGACTCAGAACAGAGGTAGCGCCGTGTGATGTGACTGCCTCCTCTGCTTCTGCAAAGTCAGATGCATCATGGGAAATGTAAGCTGTATTAGGAGAGCCATATTAGAGAGGAAGAAGGAAGATGGCAGACAACCAATACAAAATACCCATTGCATTATCCTTTAACAATAACCTAATTTGCACTTAAAGACAATAAATACATGAGTGAAGGAATGAATGAATTTATAAATAAACTATTAAATAGTTATTTAATATACAAATATATAATATTTCTGGAGTTCTTATAGATTAGAGAGTCATACCGTATATACTTGAGTGTAAGCCGACCCGAATATAAGCCGAGGCCCCTAATTTCACCCCAAAAACCAAGGAAAAGTTATTGACTCGACTATAAGCCTATAAGCCTAGGGTGGGAAATACATCACCCCCCCCCCCCCCGTCATCATCCAGACCCCCGTCATCATCCCTCCCCCCTTCATCATCATCGCCTGTCAATTCCTTCATCAGTGGTCTTCAACCTGGTAACCTCCAGATGTTGCAAAACTACAACTTCTGGGAGTTGTAGTTTTGAAACCTCTGGAGGTCCGCAGGTTGAAGACCACTGTGGCTTTCGTCATCATCGAGACCCCCCCCCCCCCTTTAGTTTTCTACTCACCTCCCCTCGGTTTGAAGGAAGGGTGAGCTGGTCCGGGCCATCTATGCTGCAGGGACCGTCCGGTGGGGAGGGTTAGTCGTTCCGGGCTGTCCATCTTCACCGGGAGGCCCTCTTCTCCGCGCTCCGGGCCCAGCCCCGGACTAGTGACTTTGCCTTGACGACGACGCACAGGGATGTTCATGAGCATGCTGCGAATGAACATCCTTGTGCTGCGTCGTCAAGGCAACTAACCCTCCCCACCAGACGGTCCATGCTGCATAGATGGCCCGGCCCAGCTCGCCATTCCTTCCCACCAAGGGGAGGTGAGTACAAAACTAAAGGGGGGGGGTCGGATGATGACGAAGGCCGCAGTGGTCTTCAACCTGCAGACCTCCAGAGGTTTCAAAACTACAACTCCCAGCATGCACGGACAGCTGATGGCTCGCCGGTTGAAGACCACTGAGAAGGGATTGACAGGCAGAGAGTTCACTCAAGTATAAGCCGAGGGGGGCGTTTTCAGCAGCTTATACTCGAGTGTATACGGTAACCTTTATTTTACCTTGGACAGAGGACTAGGGTTGAGGAGTAAAAATGAGTTAGGCCGGTTTGACACATCCTAATTTTTGCACTGAATTCTGCATGAAAATTCTGCATGAATTTATAGCCAATACAGTTCAATAGGATTCGGTTGTCCCATTCGCACAGCAGAATTTCCGCTGCAGGAATTCCATTGAAGTGGATGGGCAATTCATTTCTGAGAATTTACTGCAGATTTTTCATGCAGAATTTCCGTTCAAAAATTCTGATGTGTGAACATAACCTAAGGAAAAACATACTCTATGAGGAAGTAACCATTATCTTAAGTTTAGGATGCATCGGATTAACCAAATATACCAGATATATCGGTTTCATAGTCTTACTGCTCTGACAGTAAAAAAAAAAATCTTTGCCTATGCTGATGGTGAAATCTTCTTACCTCAAGACAATGGGGGGCATTTATCATTGTAGGTGTAAGTGAAGCATTTATCATTGTAGGTGTAAGTGAAGCACTTATCATTGTAGGTGTAAGTGAAGCAGTTTTCTACTCCTTTTTTTGTGTGCTGGTAATGGGTACTCTGCTGCTCAGCGTTTGGAACAAACTGTGCGCCAGGAGCTCATGATGTCATAGCCCCGCCCCCGCATGGTGTCACGCCCCCTCAATGCGAGTCTATGGAAGGGGGCGTGATGGCTGTCACGCCCCCCTCCCATAGACTTGCATTGAGGGGGGCGTGATGTCATGAGGAGGTGGGGCTATGACGTCAGGAGCTCCCAGCTCCGCTTTAACGGTCGCAGAGGATTTGTTAAATTTTGTGCAGGTAAACACTTTCTGAAATTTTACTCTTCACATACACCAAAAAGCTAATCTAAGTTTGGGCTGGTGTCGTTTAGAGAATTTTCAGTGGCTTTGCGCCTTTTCACAAAAAGGCGCAGTTCATAAAACCCTTCCATGTGTATAAAACTTTTTTATATATATATATCAACTGGCTCCAGAAATTTACACAGATTTGTAAATTACTTCTATTAAAAAATCTTAATCCTTTCAGTACTTATGAGCTTCTGAAGTTAAGGTTGTTCTTTTCTTTCTAAGTGCTCTCTGATGACACGTGTCTTGGGAAATGCCCAGTTTAGAAGAGGTTTGCTATGGGGATTTGCTTCTAAACTGGGCGTTTCCTGAGACACGTGTCATCAGGGAGCACTTAGACAGAAAAGAACAACCTTAACTTCAGAAGCTCATAAGTACTGAAAGGATTAAGATTTTTTTAATAGAAGTAATTTACAAATCTGTTTAACTTTCTGTAGCCAGTTAATATATATATATATATATATATATATATATATATATATATATATATATAAAAAAAGTTTTTTCCTGGATAACCCCTTTAAAATCAGCAGAAATGTATAAACCATAAGGCTAAAATAAACCTGACAATGATAAATGTCGGCCATAGTTCCTTGTCGTTGTCTAGTCACATTAGATGGATCTGTACCTGTACATAGTAAATTATCTGTCCACAAGCACCACTCTTTATACCAGGCAGTATAACTATTGATAAGCAATACACAATATAGAAAAAAGTAGATTGCACTCACCCAATGGATAAGTTAAAACGTTCTCTTTATTGAGTGGTCACTTTAAAACATTCCGAAGGAAAGGGTAGAGAGATGCGGTCAGCATAAGCTGACTGACCGGCCGAGGCCGGTCAGTCAGCTTATGCTGACCGCATCTCTCTACCCTTTTTATTTCGGAATGTTTTAACATGACCACTCAATAAAGAGAACGTTTTAACTTATCCATTGGGTGAGTGCAATCTACTTTTTCCTATATTGTGTATTGCATATACTACTCCTGGACAAACTTGATTGGCACCCCCTGGAGTTTACTCATCCATAAACCTCTGCGCCGCCGTTCTACTCCTCACGCTGTGTTATTAACCCCTAGTGTTCCAGCATTGGTGCCTGCCCAGCTTTTCTCAGCCATGGTAGTAACTATTGATAAGTGCTCTCGGTACAGTGAGGCACTCATGCACCCATTATATAGACATAGACTAAAAGAAAAATGATGTTTTTACTCTGACTGTAAAGAATTATAATATATGTAGACGACACAGGTATTTGTTGACTAGTATATGGTATAACCAGGTAAACAAGCGACATCAGCAGACATCTGATCGCTCTTTTTACTTGGCATGTGCCTGTGGGCCGGTACTCACCCTCTGCACCAATAGAAACCAGTTTCACCCCTTTGCTTGCAATGAAGTCAAGAGCCTTGTTCACATTTGCGATCTTGTGGAAGCGCATTTTTCCTTTGTCTGGTTTAGGCAGTCTCTCCCCTGTAACGGAAAAGTAAAAAATCATTTCAGCATTTCAAATAATATTGTATTACTGCAAAATAAGTACGTTTGGGATAGGATGACACCTAATAAACTTTAAAGGGGTACTCCGCCCCTGGCATCTTATCCCCTATCCAAAGGATAGGGGATAAGATGTTAGATCGCCGCGGTCCCGCTGCTGGGGACCCCGGGGATAACTGCTGCAGCACCCCGCTATCATTACTGCACAGAGCGAGATCGCTCAGTGGCGATACAGGGGCCGGAGCATCGTTACGTCACGGCTCCGCCCCTCGTGACATCACGGCCCGCCCCCGTCAATACAAGTCTATGGGAGGGGGCGTGGCGGTCATCACGCCCCCTGCCATAGACTTGCATTAAGGGGACGGGCCGTGATGCCATGAGGGGCGGAGCCATGATGTCACGCTGCTCCGGCCCCTGTATTGCCCGTCATTACGCACAGAGCGAACTCGCTCTGTGCAGTAATGATGGCGGGGTGCCGCAGCGGCGATCCCCGGGGTCCCCAGCAGCAGGACCGCGGCGATCTAACATCTTATCCCCTATCCTTTGGATAGGGGATAAGATGCCAGGGGCGGAGTACCCCTTTAAGCCATTTCATTACTCTATTGATTCATAAATGGGACAGTTGTTCTTCCTTTTAGTAAAGTATATAGTATCTGTTGTGGTGTCCCTGTACCGTGTTGCATACCGTACCTTGTATGGTGGTCCCCAAAGTCAGAGTTACTACGTTCAGGTAGGGTCCTCCAGGTGGGA
Source organism: Hyla sarda (assembly GCF_029499605.1). NCBI lineage: Eukaryota > Metazoa > Chordata > Amphibia > Anura > Hylidae > Hyla > Hyla sarda. The sequence continues at coordinate 274,536,992 of NC_079194.1, read as the reverse complement.
CAGCCCCTAGTCGCATCCTCCTCCTTCTCTAATTTTATAATGTTTATGTGTAGATATTTAATATAATGCATATTAGTATACTTACCTTTGTAGCGTCCCAGGCCCTTTGGTCATGTGACTATGTTAATTCCTCTATGGTATGCTGCAGGACCTTTGGAGGTCCTTGGGTCACATGATTACCCATAACCCTTTGTAAAGATGATTGACAGAAGTGCTGGACCAATCAGCTTAAGGCCAGCCCCTGCCCATATAAGGGAGCTATAGCCAATGATCGCTCTCTTGGGTTGCTGCTCTCGTGGATGCCAGACTATCGGGACGGATCTGCGCAACTTACAAAGACACACTAGGCCTGAAGCCTGCCGGCCTCAGCCTCAATCAAACCATGAGTCCTAAACTAAATCCCCGCTAAAGCGAGCGTGACTGCTGGACCTCAACTAAATCCCCTAAATCCAGCGGAACAGCGCATATCAGTCTACGGACTCTAAAATGCTTAAGGTCCCAACCACTGTCAGTCTCTAAGAGACTTGGCCTGTATAGAGACTGTTCCGGTTATGAAGCTTGTATAAAATCTTCAGTAAAAGTTCTGACTGTTTTCAGCAAACTCTCCGGTTGTGGACATTCAATTATTCCATACCTCCCTATCGTCTCTTGGGAAGGGTTGCGGTAGGACAAGCATTGCAGAGGAGCCCTCACCCTGGCGTCACGAATAGAAAGGGTTAATCAGACACCCTTTATTTACCGCACAGCTACACCCCATATACCCTACACCCCCAGGCTATCACATAGCCATTAGATCCAAGGAACCTAATAGTCATTCTAATAGAAAACCTGTAAGTGTAGACAAGTATTGATTTAGAAATCCCTGATAATTTCCCAAACTATGTGAACATAATTGTTCCATTGTTTATCCTTCCCTTTTAGTTGAAGTATATGTTTATCTTTTTATACATCTAAAATAACAAATACATTTCTACAGCACTATATACTCTCTGTATGAGAATCTCTGTATAATACTGTGCTGTATAGAGGCACCACACAAGCTCTTTGCACACAGTTTTACTATGTGGCTGGTGTTTTTATTGAAGTAACATGTAGAGATGAGCGAACTTACAGTAAATTCAATTCGTCACGAACTTCTCGGCTCGGCAGTTGATGACTTTTCCTGCATAAATTAGTTCAGCTTTCAGGTGCTCCCGTGGGCTGGAAAAGGTGGATACAGTCCTAGGAGACTCTTTCCTAGGAATTTATCCACCGTTTACAGCCCACCGGAGCACCTGAAAGCTGAACTAATTTACGCAGGATAAGTCATCAACTGCCGAGCCGAGAAGTTCGTGACGAATCGAATTTACTGTAAGTTCGCTCATCTCTAGTAACATGTTATCTTCATGGCACATGATCCAGCATGGATTTGCTTTTTAAGCTCATTTCACAAAGCTCTTATATCAAACATCCATAGATCCACATTCAATCAACTGAAGCCAAATAGTGTCCCTTTGGCCTCTGACATTCTACATCAGCGTTGCCATTTCTTTTTTCTGCTATGGAATAGCACAGGGGGGTGGGGGGTCAATCCAATGTATATTTATGACAAATACTGCAAGATGTGGTGTAAAAGAGACTTATCTGCATGCTTGTGATGGCAACTTCCAGGCATGCAACATATTGGCCCTGATTTACTATTGCAAACCGGACATGTTTTGCAATAGTCCAATACCAATTCCCTTTGGGGTCTGCTGCCCCTCCAGGACTAAGCCCTAGGGTTACCCCTTTAAAACATCACTTTTATTGATTTCACTAAAATAATCCCTTTAATATGCTCTAAATAATACAAAAATATTTGTATAAAAAATACAACCAGATAATAGAATCAAGTTTCATCTGAAACATGTATTTTATTCGGGGGTTGTTTCTTGAAGGATCTATATTTTTGGATTAATTCCTCTATTCTGGGTCATTTTCATGTTCCCTTATCATAGATCCTTCAAAAACTCCCTTTCTTCTTCAATTACTGGTTGCTAGTTAAAATACAAAACAGCCTAGCATCCCCCCCCCCCCCCCCCCCCCCCCGACGTTTCGCCGATAGAAACCGGCTTTATCAAGGTAAAGGACGCTAAGAATGTTTTGCAATAGTAACAGATTCTGGGGGGCTTGTCCCTGACATTTTCATAAAAACCCAACATATTTCCTAAGGTTGCCACAGAAAATGTGGTGGATTTATGCTGACAAAGACCCTACAGACCAGAACATGTGTAAAAAAAAAAAGCAAAACTTAGGGAAAAAAGCTAAATCTAGCAAAACCTTAGTGAATACTGTGGGAAAAAATTGTAGGGAATGTAAATCCACAAAGAAAACTCCACTCCACTCTTAGTGAATCAGGGCCATTGGCGCACGTCTGGCGCATAACCCGAAAAAACATGTCGGGTTTACAATAGTAAATCAGGGCCATTGTGTGCAATTTGTGATTTCCTCCTTCTCTGGTGGCTATACCGCCCTATTAGTGAACTGTTTACTCCTTTTTCTCAGGACACTCCCACTACTTGCTATGTTGGAGATGTCAATTCTACCCCTGGACAGTAACAAGTAAACTGTTCAGCTTAATGAGGACCTATCAAATTAAAACTACAGTCCAGTTTGCATGCCCCTTGTTTTAGAGAAGGACGAGATGAACAGATTCATATGTAATTTTATTGGAAAAGATCCAGGATAACATGTAATTTATTCATGTAAACCTCTGCTCGTTCTGGGCAAAGTAGTCAAGTGGGCGGTCCTCCTCATTGATTGACAGCTGTTTGTGTATAAGTTTGCATTTAGAGAGCTGTCAATTACTTATTTTGGATTGCCCACATAACTCAGAATGATCAGAGATTTACATGAATAAAGGACAATTTATCCTGGAACTTTTCACATAAAATTATGGGGGGGGGGGGGGGGGGGGAGATTTACCACAACCTGCCCAGAGGAATAGTTGCTGAGTTGCCCATATCTACCAATCAGATCACTTCTTTCATTTTTCAGAGGCCTTTTCAATAATGAAAGAAGTGATCTGATTGGTTGCTGTGGGCAACTCAGCAACTTTTCCTCTAGACAAGTTTTGATTAATTTCCCCCTAAATTCTCTGTTTTTCCTGCTCTATAACAATATAACATGGTGCCTACAGATTATACTTTATAGTTGAGTTGTTCTTTTCTGTCTGACCACAGTGCTCTCTGCTGACACCTCTGTCCATGTCAGGAACTGTCCAGAGCAGGAGAGGTTTGCTATGGGGATTTGATCATACTCTGGACAGTTCCTGACATGGACAGAGGTGTCAGCAGAGAGCAGGTGTGAGCAGACAGAAAATAACTTCCTCTGTAGTATACAGAAGCTGATAAGTACTGGAAGGATTAAAGGGCTACTCCACTGGCCAGCCTTCCGGCTGCGTTAGGAACATTTATTTCTGAATGCTGTGCATGCTGCTGGGTTCTGCCATGCCCCCTCATGACATCAGCTCACGCCCCCTCAATACAAGTCTATGGGAGGGGGCGTGATGGCCAGAAGGCTGGCCAGTGGAGTACCCCTTTAAAAAAAATTAATAGAAGTAATATACAAATCTGTATAACTTTCTGTAGTCGGCTGATATAAAAAAAAAAAAAATTTCCACCAGAGAACCCCTTTAAGTTAAAAGTTGCCAGCCTGCCAAAAAGCTGCTCAACCGGATAATTTAGAGTATTGATGTTTACTGTAACGTCAGGAGAGAAATTGTAGGTCAAACAAGGATATTGCTGACAGATATCTCATAATTATAGCCAGCTTTAACAAATTCTATATCTTGAAACAATGGGACAGATTTATCAGTACTATCCTAATTTAAGACAAGTTGCGCCAAATTGAGTATGATACTTTTGGTGTATTTTGTTACATACTTTTAAAACGTTCTTCTTCCTAACATATTCTGGCTGCTTACTTTATACCACAATTTTTGCCAAAATAATGGCATGCAACCAGGGGTCAAGTTGTGGGAAAAAAAAGTGTGAGAACTCACCAAAGATTTCCACTTAAGGGCTGGTCCTGCTAATGGGAATGGTGATTCTGCTGTGAAAAAAGTGCAGGAACTCAGTTCCCACGCGTTTGTGCAGGACTTGAGCCTTGCATGCAACATTTATAAATCTGACAAAATGTATGATTTCTAAGCTAAATCCGGTTTTCTAGGCATGTTTTAAAACTGTCTAGTGAGGTATTAAGCGCCTAAAACACGTAAAACTGTCATACAGCATGTCCGATAGTTTTCTTTTTAAAGAAAGAAAGATAGAAGACGCTCCATGTGTAGAACCTCTCGGTCAGGTAAAGAGGGGAAGCAAACCATCCACAGTCGCTTACCAGACTCGGTTGTGTGAACTCACACACAACAATGGATAGCGTGTGAAGGTAATAACCAAGAAGTCCGCAGCCTTCCTGAGAATGAGGAGGCTATGAAGTGACTGAAGATGCAGGAATAATTCTGGCGCTGGACGAACACTGACAGGAGAGCGATAGGTAAAATAACCAGGTGGGTTTTTTGAACAGAGATGCAACGCGTTTCGCTGCGCATGCCCAGCTTCATCAGGCATATCAAGTAGGGCAATCACACAGGTTATATACCCGTGGGGATTAACCCTTTACAATACTCACAATACAATAATGGAGCCCACAAAAAGATACATTTACAAGTAATATTCTGTGTACCAGAAAGTAGATATAAAAACACATTCTTATCACAAAAGAGAAAAACAAATATATATACATATATATATATATATATATATATATATATATATAAAATATGTTTGAATGATAACACACAATCGATTAAATAAATACTTTGTTATCGGGTAAATCCACATTAATGTGAACGGGCCAGAAAATCTGTTTAATAAACAGCAAGTAATCACCTGAATAGATGATGTTTATTTATCTGACAAATCCGCATCAATGTGAACGGACCAAAAATACTATAACGAAAAAATACAGATAACGGATAACCTAAAATGAACAAACATTTTCCATAGATCAAAAATATATAATTTAGCGAGGGTTTTCTATAGATTCATTAAAACCGTATGGGGTCAATGTACCAAGGTTGCGAATCCAAAAGGATTCACAGTTTATTAATCTTTGAAATCTATTTGGGATTTCTAAAGTGATAGATTCAAGTATAGTTAATTTTATTGTTTCCATATTTTTATGATGGACATTGTCAGGCCCAGGGCTCTGTCATTATGCTCCAGAGGACACTACCTGCACACCGGAAGGGCTAGGAGAGAGCCCTGTTCATTCTGAGGTACTGTGCGAGACTTTGGGAGACACTGCGAAATGTGGTAACTGGGAGGGAGTGCAGGGGATTGATAATTGTTTACCTGTGACTGAACCAGTAATGTTTTCCAAAAGTGGAATGGGGTGTATTGTAAAATGTGGTGACAATGAATTGCCAATGCCAAAACCTAGTGGAGATGGGCTAGGGGGAGGGGTTGGTGTGCTCCTGGTGACATGTAAGGATGAGGGACCAGCAGTGAGTGATATATCCCAATCCTGTGAGCCTAAGAAGGAGGGAAGGAGTGATAGCCCTGTGTATGATGCCTGTATTGTTATGTCTGGAACTGAGGGGGAGGAAGGTAAACTCCAGGGAGGCATACCAATGGTGACAGTGGTAACGCGTCAGCAGCATGCCAGGGCTGCAGCTTTAACAGGAAGGGAGGATGTTATGCAAGGGGCAAGCTGTGTGACTTGCAAGCCCCAGCAGAGGAAGGTGGAGATGCTAGTTCACCTGGGGGAAATGTGCTCCCTGATACCACGAGATGGGGGGAAATTAGCATTTCCGGGAAGCTCTGCGCAGTGACCCTTCCCTTGAAGGGTTGAGACAACGTGCTGAAGATACAGGTGTTGACACAGATGGGCATCGGGTATATCGGGAAAATGATATCTTGTACTGGGAGTCCCTTTCCAAAGGCATGCTAGGGGCCCAGGAGAGAGATAGGCAGTTAGTGGTTCCTAGGCAGTACAGGAAAGAGCTGCTGAGGTTGGCCCATGAGACCCCCCTGGCAGGACATTTGGGAGTGGCCAAGACAAAGTCCAGGTTGGCACACAATTTCTACTGGCCGGGTATGGGTACTGCTGTTGCCAATTATTGTAGATCTTGTCGTGTCTGCCAGAGGGTGGGTAAGTCTGGGGATGTTACTTGTGTTCCCCTAGTTCCCCTACCAGTCATATCTGTACCCTTTGAATGAGTGGCAGTGGATATTGTGGGACCTCTAGCTATACCCAGCAGCACAGGGAAACAATTTATTCTCACTGTGGTGGATTATGCAACTAGGTACCCTGAAGCTGTTGCCTTATCCTCTGTCCGGGCAAATAAGGTGGCAGATGCACTGATCAGTATATTCTGCAGGGTGGGGTTCCCCAAAGAAATACTCACTGATCAGGGCACCCAGTTCATGTCCAATCTCATGCAAAGCCTCTGTAAAAAGGTGAATGTACAGCACTTGGTAGCAAGCCCATACCACCCCCAAACAAATGGTCTCTGCGAGAGGTTCAATGGCACCTTGAAACAAATGCTAAAAACATTTGTAGATTCGGAGGGCAGAGACTGGGAAAAGTATTTACCCCATCTGTTATTTGCTTAAGGGAGGTACCCCAAGAGTCTACAGGTTTCTCGCCCTTTGAGTTATTGTATGGTCGCAAAGTGCGGGGACCCCTAGATTTAGTTAAGGGAGAATGGGAAGGGGGGCTACATGCCCCTGAGACTTCTGTGGTGGAGTATGTTCTGAGATTCAGGGACAGGATGCAGACATTGACTGGGCTGGTACATGACAACCTCACAGCAGCACAGTCCAGGCAGAAGTACTGGTACGATCGCAATGCAAGGGACCAGGTCTATGAAGTGGGACAGAAGGTAATGGTTCTGAACCCCATTAGGCAGAATAAGTTGCAGGCGGCCTGGGAGGGTCCATTTACCATTTTACGGTGCCTAGAACCCACCACGTGAGGCAGAGACAGTACCACATTAATATGCTGAAGGCATACTATGACCCTGAGGAGGTGGTACTCAGTGTATGTAGTGCACCAGAGGAAGGGCTGGGTAGTGATCCCTTACTTGATCTAGTGGAGGAAGCTAAGAGCCAGGGATCCATTCAGGATGTGGAGATCAATCCACAGCTCTCAGATGAAAGGAGGAGGCACCTTAATCAGGTACTAGGCCCCTTCAGTGCCACCTTTACTGGGAGGCCCGGGTCAACTACTCTAGCCACCCACCATGTTGATACGGGGGCCCAGCCACCACTAAGACAGGTAGCCTATCGGGTATCCCAGGAGGTAAAAGCCCATATACAGAAGGAGATCGAGGACATGTTATAGCTAGGGGTAATTAAGAAGTCAAAAAGCCCCTGGGCCTCCCCAGTGGTGCTGGTGCCCAAAAAAGACAAATCCACTAGGTTCTGTTTAGATTACCGAAGGTTAAATGCTGTGACTACCTTTGATGCTCACCCTATGCCCAGAATAGATGAACTACTTGATCAGCTAGCAGGTTCCCAATATGTGACTACCATGGATTTAAGCCGAGGGTACTGGCAGATCCCTATGACCCCAGAGGCCCAGGAGCGGTCAGCCTTTATCACTCCCTTTGGGTTGTTTGAGTGCTGTGTTATGCCTTTTGGGATGAAAAATGCCCCAGCCACTTTCCAACGACTGGTTGATCAGCTGCTAGAGGGCCACAGGGAATACGCCGTGGCATACTTAGATGATATTGCCATATTCAGCAAGACCTGGGAGGAGCACCTGAGTCACCTGGGCAAGGTGGTAAAGCAAATAGCTGAGGCAGGGCTTACCATAAAACCAGAAAAGTGTCAAGTTGGCATGACAGAAGTGCAGTATCTAGGACATAGAGTAGGAGAAGGGTCCCTACGCCCTGAGCCCAGTAAGGTGGAGTCTATTATGGCCTGGCCAATTCCTAAGACCAAAAAACAGGTCATGCTCTTTTTGAGGACTGCAGGGTATTATCGTAGATTTGTCCCAGATTATAGTAAGATAGCAAAACCTCTCACAGACTTGACAAAAAAGAAGGTGTCCAAGCAAATTACCTGGACTGAGGATTGTGATAAGTCCTTCATTGCCCTCAAGACTGCACTGTCCAATTCTCCGGTCCTCCAGGCCCCAGATTTCAGTAGGAGGTTTGTGGTACAAACAGATGCTTCCAATTTTGGTCTGGGGGCTGTTCTTAGCCAAGTAAACTCCAATGGAGAAGAACACCCCATTCTCTAACTGAGTAGGAAGCTCTTGCCTAGAGAAGTGGCCTATGCGGTCATAGAGAAGGAATGTCTAGCTGTGGTCTGGGCTTTGCAAAAATTACAGCCATACCTGTATGGCAGGGATTTTACTGTCATAACTGATCACAACCCTCTACATTGGTTGGAAAGAGTGTCAAGTAACAATGGCAAACTGCTTCGCTGGAGTCTTATCCTCCAGCAATATAATTTCACTGTCCAACACAGAGAAGGAAGCCTGCATCAAAATGCAAATGGATTATCGCATCAGGGGGAAATAGATGGTTAATGGAAACAGATCTATCAGCCTGGAAAGGCAAGATCTCTCTGTCCCCATCTTAAGGGGGAGGTTTCAGGCCCAAGGCCTGATTATTAAAATCCTATATGTGTATTATAATTATAACTGTGTGATGTATTATCCAAGCCATGGGCGAGGGGTCATTCAGACGGTGTATCCTTTGTTTTTTGTGTATTGCATTTTATTGGGGGTCTGGCTGCTTGGTATCTCCTTCACACAGTCATGCACACTGGTCCCATCATATGATCAAACAGATAAGGGGTCAGGAAGAGAGATGCCCCACCTGGTGGGATCAGAGGGGAGGGGGGGAATGGAGTTTCCCTCCAAAGAAGCATAGATAATATTTAAACAATGCTAGACTCAGGTTGTTCGAGGCTGTGCCACAAGCTAACAAGACCATCCTAAGAACAGCATTCTCATGGACTGCTATATCATCATGCTGTAAGAACTTCATCTTGTCTTGCAAAACTGAACTTGTCTTGCAAAACTCTTTTATATATTTTTGTACCTGTATGTAATTTGTTTCTGTATTTTTATATATATATATATATATATATATATATATATATATAGCACTGTGATACCTTTTATCAGATTAAATGTTTAATTAATCAGCTCTGGTGGAAACACGTTTATCTAAGGGTTAATTTGTGACTTGCTGGGACTAGTAGTGGATACCCAGAGGTCTGGCGGCTTTAACCCTTGCACATCACACTCTCTCTAGTGTCTTGGCTGGACCGATAGGGTGTGATCGTGACAGACATTATTAAAATGTCGCAATAGACTATGCAGCATGTAAGGGTGCGAAATATTCCATCTATGTTTGCTCATTCTAGCACGAATCGTTTGCACTGTCCGGCCCACATACTGTAAATTACAGCTACAAGATATAAGATATACAGCAAAATTAGTATCACAATTAAAGGGGTATTCCGGGCAAAAACATCTTATCCCCTATCCAAAGGATAGGGGATAAAATGTCTGATCGCAGGGGGGGGGGGCGCTGTTGGGACCCCCCGCGATCTCCCTGCAGCACCCGCATTCTATGCAGGGCTGCGTCTCCAGTTTCCGAAACCTCCGGGTTTTTGGGACTGGAGATGTGATGTCATGTCACGCCCCCTCCATTCATGTTTAAAAATAAAAGGAAAACTTAATTGCGATACTAATTTTGCTGTATATCTCATATCTTGTAGCTGTAATTTACAGTATGTTGGCCGGACAATTCACCCTTACATGCTGCATAGTTTATCGAGACATTTTAATAATGTCCATCATAAAAATATGAAAACAATAAAATTAACTATACTTGAATCTATCCCTTTAGAAATTCCAAATAGACTTCAAAGATTAATAAACTGTGAATCCTTTTGGATTCACAAGCTTGGTACATTGACCCATATGGTTTTAATGAATCTATAGAAAACCCTCGCTGAATTATAATTTTTTGATCTATGGAAAATGTTTGTTCATTTTAGGTAATCCTTTTTATGTATTTTTTTGTTATAGCATTTTTTGGTCCGTTCACATTGATGCGGATTTGTCCGATAACAAAACATCATCTATTCAGCTGATTACTTGATGTTTATTAAACAGTTTTTCTGGCCCGTTCACATTAATGTGGATTTGCCCAATAACAAAGTATTTATTTAATCGATTGTGTGTTATCATTCAAACAAATTTTTATATATATATATTTGTTTTTCTCTTTTGTGATAACAATGTGTCTTTATATCTACTTTCTGGTACACAGAATATTACTTGTAAATGTATCTTTTTGTGAGCTCCCTTATTGTACTGTGAGTATTGTAAAGGGTTAATCCCCACGGGTATATAACCTGTGTGATTGCCCTACTTAATATGCCTGATGAAGCTGCGCATGCGCAGCGAAACGCGTTGCATCTCTGTTCAATAAACCCACCTGGTTATTTTACCTATCGCTCTCCTGTCAGTGTTCGTCCAGCGCCAGAGACTTTGAGACAGAATCCTGGAGCATGTTGTTTAGTTTAATTTCCCCCAATGTGTTTTACATGCAAGATGTGCATATCTGTCTTCTGCAGTGAAGAATTCACTGAGATTTAATGAAACTAAAGTATCCACAACTTTTTCTCTTATGGTATTATTCAAGATTAAGCAATATTTTTAACAAGTGCAACACCAGTTCCTCATTGAATGTTATATTATGCTGGACATCTTAACTTAAATTAAGACCTACAAACATTTATTAATTATTGGTTTGTACTTAATATGGCATAAAAACACTTTCTTCATATGTTTTTCAAATTGAAAAATTTTTTAGTTTATGTTTTAAGACTACTGTTATTAGTAAAGTCCATCAGAGAAGCCAATATCTGACAGGCTTATTATCTAGCTTTCCTGAGCCAACTTCTAAGCTTTATGTTCACATGTCAAGTTTTATATGGTCATAAAGCTTAGAAGTTCCTTCAGGAGAGAAAATAAATAATGATCAGTAGTCCATTAGAGAATTAAATATCTGATGGACATGACTGATAACAGAATTTGTAGAACACAAACTACAATTTTTTTTTTTTTTTTACTAAAGACATATGGGGGAAGAGTTTTGGTACCTTAAAATGTACACAACAAGAATAAAAAAAAAAAAAAAGCTCCTTAGCCTTTAAACTGCTATGAATGTGCAGTAGTTACATTTTAATAGCTGCTTTTAGCTTTCCTGCTTACAATTCATTTAGACATCATAAAAGTCTGATTTTGGAGGGTTTGGTACTGTAATAAGTGGAGTAGAGCAACTTTCTGTTCTGATTTGATCAAATCAGCACTGGATTTGCTCTAAATCTCAAGTTGCCCTTGCAGGGTTGTGTAATGCCAAGAAATTGTAACTTTAACCCTTAGTTATGGTAAGTAGGATTAGGGCCCCACTACCTAACCTAGGGTTAGTCGAGTTAGAGTTAGAGTTTGTAGGGTAAGTGTTAAAGTCCCACTTCATAACACTACCAACTCAACCAATAACAACTAAATATCATCATCTGCTATCTAAGGGTCTCAGAATTTGTGGCTAGATCTTGTCTAATGAAATATGACTGATTCAGAACAAGTGCTATATTACTTTATTAAAGTGTCTCACTGTTTAACACTTACCAGAGATAACCTCAAGCAGCAGCATCAGCTTCAGGCCATTTCTGAAATCTTCCTCAATGTTCTCAATTTGTGTACCAGCTTTCCTAAGGTGAGAGTTGCACCAGGCTGTGAAGGTCTGTGGAGACAAAATGAATAAAGGAAGTTGCTTATAATACCCCTAAGATTGTATATATAATTGTAAGGGTAAGTTTACATGGGTCGGATGTGCTTCGGACTTTTCTGTAGAATCAGGTAAATCTGAGTTCACACTATTCAAGTGCTCAATATCCGATTTTATGTCGGCATAGCAGCAGTAATTTATGCCAATGTACCCATTGACATACCCACAACGCGTCATTGATCCTTCTAGTCACTACATTCAGCCCTTTTGTGAATGTCTACTGCTATTTTGCGTGGTCTCATGCAGATACAAACTGACCAGTATGTTATTTTCCAGAGAATAGATAAGTGACGTGGTTGTATTATATACACAGAATATGACACATAACCATTACTCATGGATGATTATTTAAAGGATTTTCCCACTTTTGGACTAGTCATTTACATATAATGTGCCCCGCTACGTAGCCAATCTGACTTGCAACAATATATTGATATTTTTCATTATTGTAGTTGCAGTTTTTTTTATGTTTGGTTCCCCGGTAGCTATGAAAATAACACACAACAGCCTGGTTATCCAGTTGTTTACATGGACTGAATTTTGACCCGATATAGGGACTGAATATAGGACTGTTAATAAAAAAAATGGATTTTTTTTATTTATGTTATGAGTAATGTATCATATTTTAACATTTGTTCACATCAATATTTAACCATTATGGTCCTTTTTTGTGTTTGGTGACCACAATGACAATTCTGAATGGGTAATTTTAACTTACTATAGAAAAAATATGTGCACTTACAAAGTTTCTATAATGTGCTGATTTTCTCCTCTACAAAGTACAAAATTCAGAATGCCCTGCACCTGCCAAACATGCTTAAATGTTAAACTTAAAATGTACCTGTCACTTTAAAAAAGTTTAACAAGTCGTAGTGACATAATATACCCTTCAAAAAGCAGCTACACTTATAAAGAGTTACCAAATAGTACAGACTCATTATTCATAAATCATCTTTATTCCATAATACGTAAAAAAAAACAAGTAAGACGGAGGAAGAAGAAGACATAACAAGACAGCAGTCCACTGAAGTATACTGGAACCAACATAAAATAGTATATATAATCAATGTAATACCTTCCAATAATACATTAGCGGGTATTCAAATACAAAATGACATTATGTATGAAAAATACAGTTAGGAAAATAGCAATGAAAGCTAAAACTTCATATTCAACTATCCATCCATTCATAGATTCTAAAGAGCAATACAATTCAAAGGTTACCCACCCAGTATAGACAGACAAGGTGGAAACGGGATGTAAATCTTGAACATATACAGTACCAGGACCTGTGGACACTGAACTCACTCTAACTACACAAAAAGAAAGAGAGATACGCAAAATAATGCACACCCACAATAACTGTAATCCAAAAAGTATATCTTTATTACATATAAATAGTACAAATCGCAGACAATACAGTTAAAACCAATTAAAAAGGCCCAATGGGCGACAATACCCCTGAGGAAGTTGCCGACGGGCAACGGAACGCGTGGGGTCTTTAGGGGGGCACCTGCCATATACTCCTCCATCTATTGTCCTCTACTACCAGTCCCCTGTGCTTTATACTGAGGATATTCAGGTTGTATACATACTATTGGTGTTGTGGGGACAGGACTGTATTGATTTAATATTCTTGTTGTATGATAGATTGATAACCTGAGTATTTGTGGAGGCAGGTGCCCTGGGTGGGGTTTCTCCCCTTCCTTTTGGTAGGGGGTTTCCACCCCCCCCCCCCCTCGTTTGTGCAGTGGCCAATTGGGCCTTTTTAATTGGTTTTAACTGTATTGTCTGCGATTTGTACTATTTATATGTAATAAAGATATACTTTTTGGATTACAGTTATTGTGGGTGTGCATTATATTGCGTATCTCTCTTTCTTTTTGTGTAGTTAGTGTTATTTGGCACGCTTAATAGCACCCCTTTGTGTATGATGCTGAGCCCGCCTGCTTTCTATATACATACTGAACTCACTCTGACACGTGTTTCAGACACCTTTCTTCAGGGGATGCCATCAGACCTTTATATAAAGATCCCCAAAATGACTCATAGCTTCTACAGGTTTGGATGTTTTAGAGACATGTCAAAGTTTTGCTCGGTTGGGGTCTGGGTGTTTAGACTCCAACCAACGGCTAGAACAAATGGGGAGAGAAAAGCACATATCTCCTGGCTCTCTGCACACCCAACCAAGATGGTTCCATAGACTTACATTGTGAGTCCATGTCAGTGGCAGAAGTGGGAGGTTACATGCTTAACATGCACTTTTCCCAGCTTGTTTGAGCGATTGATCAGGATGTAAACACTCAAACCCTGACTAATCAACACTTTTTGACATGTCTCTACGATATGACAAACGTTTTCTTAAAGTGACAGTGCCCATTTAATATGATTCATTAAATTCATTTGATTATGATATATCCAATAACTCCCTTCTAGAATTCTTTTGAGTTAAAGAGGCTATCCAGCCTTGAAAAAGTGTCTATTCTTCTTACTATTAATATAATAGACCATTGTAAAGGGGATACATGATTATGATTATGAAATGATTATTGATCTTGATCGATTGTGCTGCCAGAAATGGTAAAAAATGTTTCTCACTAGCTGCAAGGACGATCATATCCAGATTGTGGAAGTCACCCCCCCCCCTCGATATCTTCCCGGTTTAAGGAGATCTCCCACCTTCATCGGATGGAAGAGTTGATGGCTGATTCTAGGAAACATATGGACAGGCGCCACCTCATCTGGGGTCCGTGGATTACTTTCCTATCGAACGACACCTACAGAACCCTGCACATAGATCCCCCGGACTCCTGAGCCCCAATGTTTCTCGGACGTGTACCCTTACATTAAGAGCCAGTCCGCCGCACGGGAGAGGCCCCGCCTATGCGCCCCGCTGGAAAATTACTCGCCTACACGCCTTTACTCCTTTCCCCTGCCTGTTTCTACCTATCCTTCTGCTCTGTACTGTCCCTCTCCCCTTTCGTCCTTTCTGCCCCTCTACCTCTCCTTTCGCTCCCCCCATACTCTCCTTAGTTATAACGGAGCTTTCATTGTGGAACGACTGTATTCCTATGGTTGCCTTACTGCGTTCATGTTCCGTGCAACGAGTACACATCTTACAAGTGACTTTCTGTATTATCTGTTTGTTATTTTTACTTCCATTGCTAATACTTATGTCGTTCTCCATGGCGCACTAGCGCCTTTTCTATTCATGTTCATTGCCATTTGCGCCGCTACTTTTTTTTACCTAAAAATGTTTTCAATAAAAACTTTATTCTGAAAAAAAAAATGTTTCTCACTTTGCTTCACCTGAAACAAATATAAAAATATTTGGTTGGAAAGAACTTTAAATTGAACCTTTCACTCTGGTCATGCTGCCTCCTTTGAGGGTAGCAGTCTGTCCCAATAATATGAAGGAGCTTAGCAGCACTGACTGTGAAGCCCATAGCGTGTGCCTAGTGTAAAGTCCAGCGTATTTATTAGGTGCTGCTCCCCCAGCTCGCGATTCACATTTCTATCCCTATGTACAGTGAGATGGAGAAACCTGTCAATCATAGGTGGGTGGGCGGGGGGTAGTGGGCAGCCAGTTCACTACATTTGGTATTTCCAGTTATTCCTACTATTACACAAATAGTTCTGGTAAGTGGAGGTCATTGTATTTTTGTAACGCAAAAACATTTGTAGAAATATTTGGGTTGTACATTGATTCTGTCACTGAATTCAATGCAGTGAATTCTCTCGATAAGACCACCTCTTTGAGAATACCACCCTCTTATGCTGATCAGATTTTAGGTGATATATTTTCAGACCACCATACAATATGCATAATGGCCATTTTTCACAGTTTTTTGTTTGTTTTTTTTTTTTTTTTGCCACAGTCTATTAGTATGTCTATCTTAAACACTTGCAGCAATGCTTCTTTAAAAAAAATCCTTTTTTTGGGCGTCTGGCCAAGCCACAAATCTATCAGCTTCCTAGAAAGCTATTTTTAGGGTAACAATATCCTGGAGAGTCCCAAAGAGGGTTTATGGGATGTACCCTGTGCATCATCTTGGAATGAGGGAGCTTGGCTATCCCATACCAAAGGGAAGGACAGGTGGGGGATCCTATTACTGTCTGCAATGTGCTGCTAACATCTTCCTGCAGATTTTATGGCAGTGATGGTCTATTTAGGACACCGCATGCCATATGTCAGCTCCACGTCAGCCACAGAAGTGCTTTATTGTACAGACAATGTACACATATACATCCCTGGTCCCCTACCCACAATGGCATTGCAGTGTGCTTATGTCGTCCATGATGAAACGATGTGGCAGTGATTACATTAGAGAGCACAGTACAATTGACCATTGCAGCATTGTATGTCCACCATTGCCAGAGCTTGCTGTGCATGACAGTCTACATGGTTCCCATACCTTCTAGATTATCACTGCATGGCCTGGATTGTTACTGTGCAGGGGAGATTATCACCACTCATCCGGGATCACTACCGCCGGGATGGTAGTCAGGACCATATTCTCTGATAGCATAACCAGATTTATCATAACCATAGAACAGACTGCTAAATCCAACCCATATCTATTGCATTAGTTCCCACTCGGCTTTGTTATGACAAAAGAATTGACAGCGTCTGTAATGGCCGAAGTCTCATCTTCAAGTATCTGAAATAGTTAGGTTGATTTGTAAACAAATTCAACTTTTATCAACTGTTATTTAACCTATTTCTAGCATAAAAAAACAGAATCTACACCACCAGTCCTCATATGCATAAACATCAATAGTAATGCAATACAATTACTATCATTAACCGTATAGAAAGTATCATATGTTCCTGGTTGTTCTCCGACCGCTGTGGCTCCCCACGATCTCCTGTACGGGGCCTCGGCAGCCCGTGGGAAAGGGGCGTGTTGACCACCGCACGAAGCGGCAGCTGACACGCCCCCTCAATACAACTCCATGGCAGAGCCGGAGTGCTGCCTTCGTCAAACTCCGGCTTTGCCATACCGCTGTATTGAGGGCGCGTGTCGGCCACCGCTTCATGCGGTGGTCGACACCCGCTATCTGGCCAACGAGCCGGGGCCCCGTACATGAGATCGCGGGGGGGCCCAGCAGTCAAACCCCCCCACGATCTGAAACTTCTTTTTCAGCACTGGACTACCCCTTTAAATGGGCACTGTCAGATACAAAAACCTTTGATATGTTGTAAAGCATGTATGACCAATAGGTTTTGCAATTACTTTCATTAGAAAATTTTCAGTATTTCATACTGAAAAAGCCAGTCAAACAACTCCCCCCCCCCCCCCTGCCTGCTTGGACACATACTAGTCCTACTGTGTCCAGGCATCATGGACACACTTCCTTGATTGACAGCTCTGAGCGCAGGGCTCACAGCTGGAGGAAAAATCCTCCTACGGTCAGCTTGTGTCCCGCTACTGTCAGTGAGGACAAGCTGGGAGTTGTAGTTTTGCTAATGCTAGGGGAGATGTGAGCAGACAGCATACTGAGGGAGGGGGTGGAGAAATTTGATGTACTGTACATGGTCTGGATTAGGTACTGAGTGATATATTTAAAAAAATGTTTTTTTGTTGGATCTGACGGGTACGCTTTAAGTGCTGCTCTCCTTTCAGTTTGTTAGAAAATAGATTTAGAAGATTCTTGGTTATATTTGTTTGTAGAAAAGTAAGCGAAAACCTATTGTTATGTCTCATAGGTGTTGTCACGCTTTTTTCTTAAAAAAAAAAGAAACTGGTCAATAGAGTAATGCGGCATTAATACGTTTGTTGTATGCGAACAAGGATATCATATTATACATATATCTCTGTGCTGCTGTCATTTTCTTGTTTGCGTTTGTATTTCAGCCACAGCAGCATGCATATCCTTATAACATCTATAATAGTTGTGTGGCATGTGCAGAACAATTTTTTGTGTGTGTTTGTTATATAGCTAAGTGGATTTTGTCCCGTGAGGAAGTTATATCATCCATAATATAACCCCGACCTGTCTTTAAACAACCTGACAGAAGACAACACCTCACAGACCAAGTCCCTCAATCACAATATCCATGTATAATTTCTATTTTGCTTCCAGTAACACAAACAGTTGCTATGGGTAAATGTCGTAAGGTTTGTCCCCTTTCATGTGGTTTCTATAAACTATATTAGAGGCTTATATACTATACATTGGTTTAAATGCATCATGATAGTTACAAGTCTCAGTTTAGAGGACTTGTAAATGCAAACTCCATTGAAGAGTATTACTTCTTAGTTTGTTTGTCCTGGGCAACAGTCTTGGACTCCGATTCGGTCAGGCCTGCCCCCATGAGCTCCAAGTTACCTTCTTTGCAGCTGTCAGCTGTCAGACATAAGGTGCTAAAAACTAAGCTACAAGCTGGACAAGCTATTTCCACAAAGGCAAGGCATGGAGTTAAAGGGGTTATCCAGGAAAAAAACTTTTTTATATATATCAACTGGCTCCAGAAAGTTAAACAGATTTGTAAATTACTTCTATTAAAAAATCTTAATCCTTTCAGTACTTATGAGCTTCTGAAGTTAAGGTTGTTCTTTTCTGTCTAAGTGCTCTCTGATGAAACGTGTCTCGGGAAACGCCCAGTTTAGAAGAGGTTTTCTATGGGGATTTGCTTCTAAACTGGGCGTTTCCCGAGACAGGTGTCATCAGAGATCACTTAGACAGAAAAGAACAACCTTAACTTCAGAAGCTCATTAGTACTGAAAGAATTAAGATTTTTTTAATAGAAGTAATTTACAAATCTGTTTAACTTTCCGGAGCCAGTTGATATATAAAAAAAAAGTTTTTTTCCTGGAATACCCCTTCAAGTGGTGCCATAGGTGCATATACATGACAGAGTTGTAGCTGATCACTGACGAAATTATAATAAATATATATATATATATATATATATATATATATATATATAGGGAGATTTATCAAAACCTGTGCAGAGGAAAACTTGCCCAGTTGCCCATAGCAGCCAATCAGCTTGCTGCTTTCATTTTTATGAAGGCCTGTGAATAATGAAAGAAGCAAACTGATTGGTTGCTATGGGCAACTGGGCAAGTTTTCCTCTGCACAGGTTTTGATAAATCTCCCCCATAGTCCACAAATAATCATTTTATTCAATAGCTCTTTGTATATTACATACACAGTTAACTCATTTCCGTTTCATTGCAAAATCCAGAAGTGTTGAAACTTCTTCTGTATATCTGCTGGTGACAATAAAAAATGACTTGTCTGCAATGTAACAGTGGAAAGGAAAGTAAGAATGGACAATATTTGACTCTTTTAGAAGGTCCTTGAGTCTGTGTTTTCCTTTGATTTCAGGTTTATAACTTTACACTACTGTATTAAAGGGGTACTCCGCCCCTAGACATCTTATCCCCTATCCAAAGGATAGGGGATAAGATGTCAGATCGCCGGGGTCCCGCTGCTGGGGACCCCGGGGATCCCTGCTGCAGCACCGCGCTATCATTACTGCGCAGAGCGAGATCGCTCTGCACGTAATGACTGGCAATACAGGAGCCGGAGCATCGTTACGTGACGGCCTGCCCCCGTCAATATAAGTCTATGGGAGGGGGCGTGGCGGTCATCACGCCCCCTGCCATAGACTTGCATTAAGGGGACGGGCTGTGATGTCATGAGGGGCGGAGCCATGACGTCACGCTGCTCTGGCCCCTGTATCGCCCGTCATTACGCACAGAGCGAACTCGCTCTGTACAGTAATGATAGCGCAGTGCTGCAGCGGGGATCCCCGGGGTCCCCAGCAGCGGGTCCGCAGCGATCTAACATCTTATCCCCTATCCTTTGGATAGGGGATAAGATGCCAGGGGCGGAGTACCCCTTGAAGAACAACTCCTTACAGAACAGTAATACAGTGTCCATAGACATCTACAACACTCCAGTGGTATATCCCATAGATTGACACATTTGTGCCCTGCATGGCACAGATACATAGGTGATTTGTCAAAATAGCATACCAACATATATAGGCACGGACAGGGAGGGGCAACGGATTTAGTCAGTTAGTGACTACATTTGGGTCATTTGCCAACCATATACACAGTGTACTTTACTTTTAAGTATGATTAAAACTTACATATGCTGAGAAAATGACCCAAATACAGTCACTAGCTGAATACATTGGGCCATTGCAAACAATCTGGCCGTGCCTGTCAATCCACAGATATGCCCAGCATGCAATTTTGACATTTTGTTAAGGTATTTTGGGAGATACCCGAACGCTGTATCTCCGACTCTCCCATAGAGCTACATGGAGGGGTGTGTTGGCCCTACTCCATGTGGTGGCCGACAGTAATCCAACGGAGAGAGATGTGGGGACACATACCCTACCCATTGTTCTGCAAAGAAGTGCCCCTTTAACTGCATGCACCTGAGATCATGGGAGTCTGAACACTCAAACCCCAAACAATCGAACTTTGTATGACTTTGGGGGAAATTTACTAACTCTATATGCCAGTTTTCTGCCATATTAAATTTTTAATTTTCACACATGTTACATTTGTAAAAGTGATGAGAAAAGAGGGTGTGCGGCCTCACAGTTGACCAAACAGATTTAGCTTCCGATGAATGTGGAAAACATATCCATAGACCCGCATTACTTTATGGAGACCAAAAGTGTGTCATCTTGGCCCCCCGCATTTGTCACGGTTTGTTGGATGGAAGAGTGCCGATTTGTACACTATTATACTGAGCTGGATCCAGTAAAAAATCGTATACTGTGCAATTTTTACATGGGATCCTATGTATGGCATATGCCCCTAAGGCTGAGTTTCCACTTGGTTTTTTTTCTGGCAGTTTTTGGATATCTGCCACTGCAGTTTTTGAGCCAAAGCCAGAAATGTATTCAAAAGGAATAGGACATATAAAGGAAGGACTTATACTTCTCCTCCCTTATGGATCCACTTCTGACTTTGGCTCAAAAACTGCTTTGGCAGTATTCCAAAAACTGCCAGAAAAAAAACCAAGTGGAAACTTAGCCTGAGTGACATCCCTCACAGGTATACCTCAGAGGTTTATGTGGAGGTCTCCTCCGATGTGAGATGCCATGTGAAATCAGTCTTACCATAACTCAGCCAAGAACTTACTGCAAAATAAGTCACAGGTGTAGATTCACTTTTCTAGTGCACAGACAACCAACATATGTATAATTACATTTATAATACTTTATTAAGAAATATACATCTCTTAATAAATATGTAGCATTTTACTCCTGGTGGTTTTAGAAAATTAACCATTTGAACGTTTGAGCTTTGATAAAAACCTACAGTCCTGTGCAGGCAGAGCTGCCATTCAGATTACTGTTGCTTAAATATGGAAACATTTGCGTTGGGTATAGTTGTCTGAGAAATATAAAAGACAAATAACATTCAATGTGCAACATCAGCAGTGTATAAACTATAGCAATACAAATGTATGAAATACATTTCTCCTGCAACAGCTGCAAATGTTTAGCCCGACACATTTTTCCTCCTTCGAGTATTAAAGAGAATGTCTGTGATGGGACAAGCCTTTTAACCTCATAGAGCATTTTATTATTGACATGCAGTACTGAAATTGACCACCAGGAGCACTACTGCATAATATACATAAATGCATAAGGTACATTTGTTACTGTAATGGTGGAATGGTTCACACTGGCTGTCATACATTAGTTATATATGAGTTGCATTTGATGCACAATTTTTTTTATTGGTTGGGGGGGGGGGGGTTTAATCTTTTTCTTGGCTGACATTCTGTACGTACAGTATGTCCTGTAGACCTGCTGTCCACAGCGTTGTAACTCTAGGTGAATGGGAACTACTGGTTACTGAGATGATATTGAGCTTCCAAGATCTCCTCAGCTAACCTTCCTGCCACAACCTTAAAATGTATCTTCATGTCTCTTATATACCCTAATTAAGACAGGTCCTCCTTTAGAAATACACAAGTGACCTCATGCCCTGCGTTTCCTTCATGCAAACCCCCCCCTATGGTGGAGGAATCTTGTGCTAATTTAGACATTACCATTAAAGGACCCGCAGTCCGGAATAGCAGCTGTTATATGATGCTGGATTCCTCCTGCTACTCCCCTTACACACGCAAACCATTATAGCTTAGACAGGGTATTTCATGATGTATGTTCAAAACCAATGGACTATTCCATGTCTCAATTATTCAGGAGTCATATGGAAATAAATTAAACCCGTATATCTAAATTCCAAGAAACACTTGTGGATTTTATTGATAAATGTTGACATTTCTACAGCTGAGCTTAGTGGCCAAAAAAAAAAACCCCATTAATATTATTAGTAGTACTATTTTTTGGTTGTAAGTTGTAGTCAGTATTCTTTGCCAATGTGTGAACGCAACCTAAAAGTCATCACTTTCAAGCTTTTTCATAGACTTGTGATTTGACTCAAAACAAATAGATTTTACTCATCATGTCATTTTTATGTGGCTTTATGTATCAAAATTATGAATTTGTTTAGTAATTATTATTTTTATGTAAGAGTATATTCCCACTAAGGAAAATGAAATGAAAATAACTTACCTGGCTGAAATTTTGGAGCAATAATGTTTTTGATGCTTAAATAAATAAAGCAGAATTTGCGCTATTTAGGGCTGGATTTGAAGCAGAATTAAGAGTGGAAATACAAAGTCCCACTGACTTCATGGGATTTTACTCACAGATTCCGCAGATGGTCTGGATGGTAAGGTATTGGTCTTTTTGCTGATGACACAAAGATTTGTAACATGGTTGATGTTCCTGAAGGGATACACCAAATGGAAAAGGATTTAGGTAAACTAGAGGAATGGTCAGAACTCTGGACACTGACATTTAATGTGGATAGGTGCAAGATAATGCACCTGGGGCGTAAAAACCCTCTGGCAGAATATAGAATGTGATACACTCCTAACCTCAGTATCTGAGGAAAAAGATTTAGGTCATTATTTCAGAAGACTGAAAGGTAGGTAGACAATATCATAGAGCAGCAGGAAATGCTAGCAGAATACTTGGGTGTATAGGGAGAGGTATTAGCAGTATAAAGAGGGAAGTGCTCATGGGTGTATAGGGAAAGGTATTAGCGGTAAAGAGGTAATGGCTCATGCCATTATACAGAGCACTGGTAAGATCTCATGGAGTAGTTTTTGCAGTACTGGGGAACGTATCTCCAGAAGGATATAGATATTTTGGAGAGAGTTCAGAGAAGAGATACTTAATTAGTACATGGATCGCAGGATAAAAACTCCCAGGAAAGGTCAAAGGAGTACTCCGCCCCTATACATATTATCCCCTATCCAAAGGATACATGTCTGATCACAGGACGTCCGGCTGTGGGGAACCCCTGCGATCTCTGGGCCGGCACTGCAGCATTTTGTTCACGGAAGCCTGGGGTCACGTCACGCCCCCTCCATTCATGTCTATGGGAGGGGGCCTGACGGCTAGTTGTTAGTCATCCAGCACTGCACAGATATTCGCACCGTGCACCAGATGAGTGGGGTGCCGCTGGAGAAATCGCAGGGGGCCCCCAGCGGCCGGATCCTTGCGGTCAGACATGTTATCAATTGTCCTTTGGATAGGGGAGAACATGTCTAGCAGTGGAGTACCCCTTTAAAGGACCTTAACATGTATAAAAGAAAGACGAGACAGAGGGATATGATAGAAACTTATTACGGGAACCAAGCATCAGATTTTACCATGACAATACGTTCTGTTTGGTAAAATTTTCTGCCCTCAGGGATGGTGAGGATATGAAGTTTGTAAGTTTCCCCTGCTGCCCCTGTAAGCAGTCCCCTGGGCGGGGAGCTATAATTTCCTAGTCCCACTGCTCTGGTTGTAATCACACCCTCTCTGCGTGATTGACAGGCCATGTCACCGCCCTGCTCCATCTGCTTATGGAGCGGTGACATGGGCTGTCAGTCATGTGGAGAGGATGTAATTACAGCCCAGCTGATGCGACTAGGTAAGTATAGCTCCCTGCCCAGGGGAATGCTTACAGAAGTAACGGGGGAAACTTACAAACTTCATATCCTCACCATCCCTGAGGACAGGATATGGTGAGGATTAAGATTTTACCATATATATATATATATATATATATATATATATATATATATGTATATATATGTGTATATATATATATATATATATACCATATTTTTCGTCCTATAGGACGCAGCGGCGTATAAGACGCACCCAATTTTTAGGGGCAAAATCAAAATAAATAAAGATTTTGAACCCAATAGTGGCTGTTGGCTGTCCGGGCATGCTGGGAGTTGTAGTTTTGCAACATCTGGAGGTCCGCAGATTGAAGACCACTGCAGGAGGAGGTAATACTCACGTGTCCCCGCCGCTCCGGACCCGTCACCGCTGCCCTGGATGTCGCTCCATCGCTGTCGCCGTGTCCCCGTCGCTCTGGAACATCTCTGCTGCCGGCCGGGTATCCTCGCTCTCCGTCGCCGCCATCACGTCGTTACGCACGCCCACGTACGTGACGACGTGATGATGATGAAGGAGAGCGCCGGCCATACAGGGAATCCCTGAACAGAGAAGACACCGAGGAGGCAGGTAAGGTCCCCCCCGGTGTCCTGTAAGCACTAACCCGGCTATTCAGTCGGGCTGTTCGGGACCGCCACGGTGAAATCGCGGCGGTCCCGAACAGCCCGACTGAACAGAAGGGTTAGTGTCACTTTCCCTTCAGACGCGGCGGTCAGCTTTGATCGCCGCGTCTGAAGGGTTAATACAGGGCATTACCGCGATCGGGGATGTCCTGTATTAGCCGCGGGTCCCGGCCGTTGATGGCCGCAGGGACCGCCGCGATAGGGGTGTATTCGCCGTATAAGACGCACTGACTTTTTCCCCCCAGTTTTGGGGAAGAAAAAGTGCGTCTTATACGGCAAAAATTACGGTGTGTGTATATATATATATATATATATATATATATATATAATGTGCTGTCACGCATTATGTATGGTAAAATCTGATGTTTGGTCCCCTTCAAATACATAAAGGGAATCAACACAATATTGTACTGTGTGACCATGCTGAAACATTGCTGAAATCACATGAAAATCAATAAGATTCTGATTTAAGGAGGAATTAATGTGGAATATAATGGGTAATACACATTAGATCCAGCATGGATTTTGCCTCATTCTACTTTGTTTGAACATAACCTACTATGAACCACAAAGTTACGGCTCCTCCCATGGCAAAGAAGCCTTGTTGCTTTTAGAGATAAAACATTTTCTTCTGTTTTTTCCTTGGACATTTATATAGTTATAACCATGGCTAAATCTCCTCCATGTCCCTTCATTTACTTGTACCTTTTCCAATTTTGCATATTTCAGATGAGGCTGCTCTAATGCTCTGTAAAGCAGGAAGATTACTTCCCTGTCCCATGGGTCTATGACTCTTTTCATACATTAGTGTCCAGCATGCTTTAGTAGCAGTCTTTTGATTAAAGGCTTATATCAACTTTTTTAGTAGA
The DNA here is from genome assembly GCF_029499605.1 of Hyla sarda. Classification (NCBI taxonomy): domain Eukaryota; kingdom Metazoa; phylum Chordata; class Amphibia; order Anura; family Hylidae; genus Hyla; species Hyla sarda. Next base: position 274,511,645 of record NC_079194.1, on the reverse strand, counting down.
AAATCTATGGTGATATCACATACACCTCATATTGGTTTAAAGGGGTTGTAAAGAATTAGAAAAGCATCAACACATTTGTCCACAGGATATGTGTGGGATAGCAAGTCAGCCCCCTTTTCAATTCAGTAGAGCAGCAATACCAGGCAACAACCTACAGACAGGTATGGTACTGTTTTTAGTTAAAGGAGAAGTATCATGCAAGAAAACGTATCTGCTATCCAAAAGTTAGGGGATAAGTTTTAGATTGTGTGGGGTCCGACCGCTGGGAACCCCTGTGATCTCCTGTATGGGGCCCCGGCTCTCCCCGGAAACAGAGCACGTCGACCCCTGAACGAAGCGGTAGCTGACACGCCCCCTCCATGTACTTGAACTGGTTCTTCCATAGAAATACATGGAGTGGGTATGTCGGCCACAGCTTTGTGTGGGTGTAGACACACTCCATTCCCGGGGAGAACCGTGGCCCCATAAAGACCCCCCATGATCTTCTGATGATACGTCTCCTTTTAAAGTGTACCTGTCATTAACACAAACTGTTTATATAATGTAGGTAATACCATTATATGTATATTTTGGTTAAAAAATGTGTATATTTTTGTCCCTACAGCTATTGCCTGTGTGTTTCTGTGAGGAGGCCAAATACAGGAAGTGTGGATGGACAAGCAGGGCACTGAGGACAAGTTGGGCAAGTTGGGCTCTGTACACACAGGACAAGCAGGGCTCTGTGCACTGAGGACAAGCAGGGGTCTGTACACTGAGGACAAGCAGGGCTCTGTACACTGAGGACAAGCAGGGCTCTGCACAGTGAGGACAAGCAGGGCTCTGTACACTGAAGACAATCAGGGCTCTGATACTGAGGACAAGCAGGGCTCTGTGCACTGAAGACAAGCAGGGCTCTGATACTGAGGACAAGCAGGGCTCTGTGCACTGTTGACAAACAGGGCTCTGTACACTGAGGACAAGCAGGGCTCTGTACACTGAGGACAAGCAGGGCTTTGTACACTGAGGAAAAGCAGGGTTCTGTAAGCTAAGTACAAGCAGAACTCTGAACACGGAGGACAAGCAGGGCTCTGTGCACTAAGGACTAAGGGTGATTCAAACTTTTAATAGGGAAGAGGTTAAATGATCCTTATTTACTTAAAAAAAAAAAACTTTTTTTTGCAGTGTTATAGCTCACATAAGGACCTATAAGACTGCACACACTGATCTTTAACATTGATCAGTGGTTTCTCATAAGAAACCAGTGATCGATGATTCTGCTGCTTGACTGCTCATGCCTGGATCTCAGGCACTGAGCAGTCATTCGG